>NC_089316.1:18770446-19013627 GCF_036669915.1 Pocillopora verrucosa | reverse complement strand
AATTGAAGCATTCGGAGAGCGCTGGGGGAAGCTAAAGTAAATGTCTCTCCGTTACAAAATCCTTATGGCGAAAGAGATTTCCCCAGTCGATTGAAGCAGCTACAAGAACTAAGATTGAAAATCTTTAAAGACCCAAAGCACGCCTTAAGGGGCTGCTGCAAACAGAGGAAAATTATACACAGTTTTTAAAGTAAAAGAGCTTGTACAAACAAACAATATTGAAAAATTAAATCTCGAAGTCATGCCGAAAAAAAAAACCATGGTTATGAACGCCTGAGTCCATTTCAAGATAAAAAACAAACTAGGGTGGAGTTATCTACTGTTCAGAAAAGATGTTATGACGAAGGTTAACACCCTGGCACAGACGGAGGGGTGGGTTTTGGGAGGAAGACTCTCGCTCTATGAGTAAATGTAAAGACCCTCAGGAGACATGTCTACCATCTTTCACTTCACCTAAGCTTTCCTCTAAAACAAATTCTCTGGCTGCAGGTTTTTGGGTACACCTCGGCTGCCAAAGCCTTCATTTCTCGCTTACAAACGTGCATGGGTTATAAACCTGGTAAACTAGCTCAATACCGGTGACAAGGGTATGCAAATCTACCGCTGCAGTAGTTAGGGACCAACATTGCGGGTTATCAAGGGCGACATGAACAAAAGTTTTTTTTTTTTCCTAAAATACGAAACACGCTGGCAACATTCAAAATTCCTTCCACACATGCGGCTCTACTTACGGCGGCTACTGGTAACATTTTCGTTCACCAAGTGCGTATTCTTCTCAGGGAGTGAATTATTTACCCCGACGAATCTGGAGTTATTCTACGAGATAAAATCTTAGTTGCAAGACTATTAATGGGCTATGATTAGGAATAAGAAGGTAAAGTAGGCGTGTGATAAAAATCTGTAAATAGCCCCTTCATAAAACCCAATATAATGGAGCTGTTTTAACAGCGATTCTCGGTCGGAGCTTGGCAGGAAGTGTTTTGTTACTATTCTTTCGGGATATTGACGAGAGATGTAGCGTAAAGCCAAAACAAATAAGGCGAGCTCGCGATGTATTAATCACACGTCTTATCAATGAAAATAACTAAGCCCCAGCGGAATGTTTAGAATTAGCGGACGTGCACAGGCTGTAGTAGCTAGAAAAAACACTTGATTGATTTCAGCATTGTATATCATTATTCTTGTATCTGCTTTTTCTGGCAAATTTAAACAATGATACAAATGATTTGGAATGTACTTTGATTCTGTTTAATATGTATTGAATACAGGAACCTACTTAGTTTTATATTTGGCATGAATATTTCGGATTTTCGATTCATCTGCCTCACGATTATTCAGAGTATTTAGGCCAGCCTTAACGTAGTCCGTATAAACGAGGTTCGGACGTTTAGCACAAAATTTTCACTTTTGTTGGCTGGTCAGGTGCATCTAATATATTAAAGATTCATACGGTCGACGTAAACTATCTATCCTTTTTTTTTTGCCCTTTTTTTTTTTTTTTTTTTTTTTTTTTTTTTATGAAGAAATCTTTTTAAACAGTTTTCAAAACAAGGAATAATCTTAGTACTTAAGACAAGACTTTACTCATCTTATAAGCACCCAAAGACTTTAAACTACTCGCTAATGAACCAAGAAAATGAAACAAATGTTAGGCATAGAGGCTCGTGGAAACGGGAATTTTATTCCCCCCCCAGAAAAAAAATCACTCGAGATGATTCTGTATTCACTGCGCAAACACCTCAACCATCATACAAGGAAAATTATCAATGGTGACGGGGATAAAAACGAAAACGAACCTTGCGTGGACTGGGTATTCAGTGTCTGCTGTGACCACGGTGTTTCAAGTCGAATTCGCTTGGAAAAATCTGCAAGCACAAAATAAAATTCAAACATCACATGTCACGTGTAATGGACTACAACAAAACAATTGGCAGATTTGTCTAATCATCCTAAGTAATCCAATTTTTTATCTTGAAGGAGTTAGTCAGTACCATCACCCAGAATCACCCTCCTCCCCCTCTACACGCGACTCCCTTAAATTAACTGCATGAAGCCACGGAAAGTGAGAGCGGATTCATTACGGAGTCAGTCGGTGACGATTTCATGGTATAACTTTTCGTTGAGTTGCTGAGTAATGGTTACAGTTTGAGATATCTGGAAAGTGGTTTCCCGGCGGTGAGGAAGATGCACGCCTTTAGAGCAGTTTTACTTCCCTTTTTTTTCAGATTGTGGGCCGCATAAATGCTAGAATGAATACCCTTCATTTATCGTTGAGTTAATACGTGTGCTATCCTTGGTCAAAACAGCGCACCAATGCACTAACTTATCCCGGACCAAATTAAAAAGTTTGGGGAATTGATATCTCCCACCCTCCATTTGAATCCAGCGATGCAAAAAAAAAATCTCCAGTTACCTCCTTTTATTGGTCTGTATCGTAAACTTAACGGAAATTTGTTTTTTCGCACGGTCCTTATGACCCACCCAAGCGCGAGAGCAAGGATGAAAAGACAATTTATTATTTCAAGTTCAAATAGAGGGGAAGATTTTAATTCAAACAACTTTTAACTTGAGTAGGCCGCAATATTTGAATACGGCCATCTTAAACTAAATCGGAGTCAAAAGCGCAACATACTAAATGAGATGTATAACACTGAGTATTATACCATGAAAAGACGTACAACGTGTCCTCGTCCAATACTGTAGGTATATTAAGTTATTTTATATCATCGCGATACACCTCAAACAGCCTTTTTTCTCGCGATTTAAACCCCAAAAGCTGACATGTGACTGTCGTAAATTCATTTCGATTAGGACGATTCGCACACCTATTTAAAAAAATTAATAAATAAAAAACAGGCAAGGAAAAAGACTTAAAGTAGGATTATTTCAAACCTTGTCACGGTTTGTTCCTGATCTATTACTCCAGCTGCTTCATCAGAAGAGAAGGGACAAGCTTGTAGCTTTTGACGAATGGATCCATTTTTCTTTTCCCTTGCGTTGCGATCGCGCAAGACAGTGTGCCAAACGCTCCCATAATCAAACGCTTGTATTGTAGTCATCGGTGATTGCAGTATTAGTAGTTTATCTGACACCAAACCTTTTTACTCCATTCAGCCGTCCCACTAGTGCGCATAAATAAGCTCAGAAAAATAAAGAACTTGCCGGTTAATGTGGGGCGCGTCAGGTATTATATGCGATCTTCTCTCCTACGGGGGCACCACAAAACTGCTGAGGCAGGATACAAAAAATGCGGAAGTTTTGACGAGTTCGAGAATCTCAGAATGTGAACAATGGAGTGAAGTTCTATAAAATCTTGCCTAATAAAAAGCTCGACGACTATTCATCGCCCAGGAAGTCATAACAAATGGAGATATTTATCCTCTCGATATCAGTATAATTTCAAGTCAGCGGCGACGATAAGAAAGAAAATGATAATTCAATTTACGGAATATCATCTCCAAAGGTTTTGTGACGATTATATGTCAACTTGGGTAAGAGATAACATTATTTAAAGGCAGAAAACAGAAATTGATAGCTCTTTAGTGACAAACCCCTTTCATGCTGTTTTTAACAGATTTACAGCATGTTTTTGGTGATGAAACCCTTTCAGCAATTAAGGACATGTATCTATTGGTGTGACGTAACCTGAAGTACCTATAGTTATTGTAACCATCGACAGTCACACCTTCACCTTTTTTAGGACTTAGAAGATATTGAAAAGGTCTATCACCCTCAGACCTTTTAGGATGGACCCTAGAGCTATTCCGTGATGTATTGCCCTCAAATATACAGCATAAACACACTCATTGCCATTTGCCATGGCCCTTTGCGTGACGCTGCGGTACCTTCTTCGGCATTTAAAATAAGCTGCGTTGCGCGAATTGGTTTTCAAAAGTACTGATATGTGCCTTACCTGCGGTTTTTCCACTTTCTCACGTATTAAAACCTAGTCCCATCCGTGGACAAAATCAATCCAAGGTTTTCTCTTCGTTAGTTTTCTGTCATTCAGCTCCGCATATTTTACCAGTTATGGGACATAATTGTAGCTCTGACATGATACTTCGTTGTTACAAAAAACACCAGACATTTCGTTAACGGGTCTTGCCACCCTTTTTGTTTTATAGGTGTGACCCTTGAGGGCCTTTCCACTCACAGGATTTGCTCAGGGTCTGGTGTTACACTGGGGGGAACCAAACAGCCATGAGGAGAGGGATCAAGTGATTGAAAAATAAAAGAAAAAGAAAATAACAGAGTGCTGGGAAAACATCTGCCTTGAATTTTTGAATTGCTGCAATGATTAAAGGAAAATCCGTTAGGGTTTCAGGACATTGATAAGGACTCTAGGACAATGCTTTGTTTCTCACATAGCCTAAAAGCTGCGGTTTGGAATTCTTCCTAAATTGAATTTTAGTTAACGAGGGCAAAATTATTCGCTGGAAAAAAAACTCGCAAATCTTTCCAATATACTCGTCAATCATCTCCAGTTGCATTGATTAGTGCACAATATCCACTGCTTATGGACATTCTGATTGACTCAAGGTGATTTTTGATTACAAAGTCAGTACTATGAAAAAATTTGTCTTTTGGATCAAATAAATGCAGTTTATGAAAATTATCAGTAAACTGCCATGTTGTCGGCATTGATAACTGGGGCGCCCAACCCATTTGCTGACCACTAAAACTTCTAAGTGGGAGACACCGAATATTTGTGAGGTTTTTTAGGAGGCATACACGAGGGGGGAAAAAAAAGGGGGGGCATTGTACTAAATTCAGAAACACCTTTTTTATGAGTTCCCAGAGTAGGGGGTTATTATCTAAACCGTGCAATCCGGAAAATTCGATACACGTGATGATTAATTTTCTGTATAACTATTGTTTTTCTTTGGAAAAAACTAAACTGCTTTTGGGGATGTTAATGAAACTTTCTTGTGGGAAGACTGGGGTTATGTATGCTTCCTTGGAAATACTGCCACAGTGGAACTCCGCTGTTTTTCCAAAAACTTTTCTCTTACAAAGGAAAAGGAGTTACTCTCTGATTGTTTTAAATGCCTTTACTCTAAACTGCAAGAAAAAAACAAATGCACGTTCTCTATTTTTCCTGACAATGCACTGTTTAACTTTATTCCATTTAAGGAACCTTAACGGTAAATATCTACGGACAAATTATATTTTTATTATAATACGTAAAAACTACTTCAGAATGCCTCTGCATTACAATTTAGGTAGAATAGAGCGCTTTGCCAAATGAATTTCTTTTTTACTTTCCAATGAGGTCGGTGGCGCCAATAAAACAGGTTTTGATTATTTGGAAAAATCACCCCCCCAGTGTTTTATAAAATAGTTTTTCTTTCTTCTTTCTCCTGAATTGTTTTTTTATAAAAAATAACCCATTTCGAGGACCCCGGATATTCTAACCGAAAATATTCCTACACTTTACGAAGCATCTAGAAATATTTTCATGTGCAAAAAACCACATCCAACTAACCTTGAATTATTTTACTTAAACTGTCTGCCCCTACTGAATTTTTGTAACTAAGTCTGATTTACGTTTTTGCCTTTCTCTTTGACGCGATATCTAAAACAAGGCTTTTTCAACATGACTAATTGTTTCCACAACCCAAGGGATGTTTGCAATTATTCAATTAAAAAAGAATCTTGATGGAGTGGTTTCTTATACCCCACCGCGCAAGGATACAGGCCAAAAATAAAGTTCTTTCCTTGTTCACGAAAGATGGAAAAAAAATTCAATAAGAGGCGATCCTTTTGTCTCCCCAAAAAAAATTGTCAGAGCTAAATAATTGTTTACTGATATCAAGAAAAGGCAATGCCCTTCAGGAATAAACATTGAACCAAAGAAATGATGCCAATAAAACGACGTCAAAAATATGCCTATAATTTGGCGTTCCAATGTTTGCAAGATGAATACCCTTTCCCATCCTAATGTTATGCAGTATCGAAAAAAAAAGAAAAAAAAAAAAAAAAAAAAAAAAAAAAAAAAAAAAAAAAAATAAAAAAAAAGAAAAAAAAAAAAAAAAAAAAAAAAAAAAAAAAAAACAAAAAAAAAAAAACGTGTTGCTGAACCCAATTCATCTAAAAATATGATACCAAAAACTATTAATAAAATTAACTGTTATGAATTCATGGATGAAGTCAAAAAATTAAAAAAGCGTATACTCGATTCTCGCGAAAAAAGTAGAAGAGGAAATTTTAGCATGCAACACTTCGACATGTAAATCAAAAAACAAAAGAAAAAAAACAATTGCTTAGAGTCGGAAAAAAGCCTCTAGGCCTGCTCTAGAATTTAAACTGAAATAAGCGTATTTCATGAAAGCTTCGTTATTTATTCATTTATACCCTCCCGAGAAATCTCTCAAGAGGGACTGCTTACATCGACAATTACCATCAAATGTTATGAAATTGCAACTGCTTAATTGTGAAAAGTAAAGTTGTTGTTGTAACTTAAATGCTCCGGAATAGCTGGGAAACAATATGCTGACTTGCAAAGTAAAATAGTGTTTTAGCCTAAACTAGATTTGCACCATTCGGGAGGTAAAACCTTACGTATATTCAAGTTACGTTTTTATCTCAGAAAAGCGAAATCTTTTGCCAGCCATTGGTCATGACATGTTTGTGTGTGAGAAGATTTAGTCAGGACAAGGACATATTAGCGATAAAAATAACCGGGCGCTCTTCAGAGATTCCTATTTTTTCAGCCCATCCCCCGCCTTTTCATCTGGGCTTCTGTGATAATCATCCCCGTCAAAAATGGGACCTTAAAAAAAAATTATTAAATGAATCCACGCTTCTAGAAAGCTCTCGAGTTGAATGTAAGTCTTTCCTCTATATCCTCTTTAGAATTCACCCGTGCTCAAGGCAGCTTGTTGCGCATGCTAAAAGTGGCTCTTGCACCGACCAACGTGCGTTCACAACGCGACCCGAATTTTCTCGGCTTATGAGTACCAAATTTATTGCGTGATGCGGCTATGCGGTGAGCGCGCGCTTCGAGCTCTTGTGGTAAGACGATAAAAGTCAATTTCATGTAACAACATTATGAAGAACCTTTATTTTTTAATTAGAAATGGAAACAGTACATATCTGCTCTCCTATCTCAGCAGTCACTAATGACCAAAGGACCTGTATTGTTTATCGCCCGTGGATCGGAGAATTTAGGAGGAAAGCGATAAATAATGACCACCCCTAATAAACCAAGAAACTAAGGAAATTAAAAACAAGTGTTTTTCTAATTCATAGAGTTGCTGTGACAATAAACAACACGATCCTTTGCGAGCGGTAGAAGAAAACATTTTTATGCATCTGCATGTACTGTCCAAACACTTCGATACTCACAAGATTATGAAAAAAGCGAAATGTGTGTTACTTGGAATTGGAGTTATGATCTAGATACCCCAATGGGAATTATGATTTATCAACCATATATGGCGAAGCTGAGTGAAAATGAAGTCTCGCTGAGCTGCTAAGATACATCTCCAAGTGGCGGTAAATATCGTCCAAAACTCGCGATAATTGCCAGTATTGTTATTTTTCACAGTACCTAGCCTTGAGGTTTTGAGGCATTCAAGCCATTTTGTTTTTGTTTAATTGTGTGAAATTTTTTTCCATGCCGTATCAATAATTTTAAGAATTCTTTCTTACAGATTGGCGAATTTTTAAAATGAAAATTGTTCGAAGAGATTGTTCTCCTTCTGATCACGCATTTATGAATAAGATTGCACGTGAAGTTTCTATATTTTATCTATACTATGGACTGAATAAATCTTGTATATTGTAGTAAGAGAGTAATATTATTGCAGTCGCAGCGGTCTGGCCAAAAAAAGTCGATTTTAGCTTATAACGACACACAAGAAAGAGGACAATTAGAGAACAACAAAAACTCTTTTTGAGACAGGTGTCTTAAACCCTATTTTATGAGAAAAAAATAAAGGAAAGCTTTTGCGAAGGGAAGTCGAGAGGACTGCTATGGTCGACAGCGGCACTGACCAACAGAATTTGCCTCAGTAAAGCCATGTTTTCTAAAAATTTGCTCTAAAATCTCCGAGAAAATTTGATAGGAATATCACAAAGTTAGCAATTTGAAATCTTTGAAAAAAAGATTTGTGGGCTTTTTTGTGCGCTCGCATTTTTACGTTTTAATATAATAATAATAATAATAATAATAATAATAATAATAATTATAATAACAATACTTCATTTATATCTCGCCATTTCCAGCGATGTCCAATAGCGCTTTACAAAAATGTTGAAATGTTACAGATATCACAAGTATTGTTCATAAGAATATTTAAAAATTACGTTCTACCTGAACGGCTAAAATATAAAGCAACCAATTCATAAAAACTTAAAATTTTGAAATATCAAAAGGCTAATATATATAAAAACGACTAAAAAATATAAAGGACTAATTTAAAAACGCTTTCCTAAAAAGATAAGTCTTTAGTCTTTTCTTGAAATCAGACTGTCACAAGATCTTATCCCTAGCGGCTTGTCATTCCACAACTCTAGTGTCGCTACTGAAAAAGGACGAAAGCCATATTTGCCCAGACTATATTCAACATCAAACAGGCGATGGCCATTAGCAGATCTTAAGTTGCGCCTAGGAATATGCCTTGTAACTAGGTCAGATAAATATGAAGGCGCTATGCCATTTAGACATTTAAAAGTCATCAAAAGAATTTTAAAAATTATGCGCTGTTCTACAGGAAGCCAATGCAGTTCCTGTAATACTGGTGATATATGTTCATGTTTGGGTGTAAGCGCAACCATTCTGGCGGCTGCATTTTGAACATGCTGAAGCCGCTTGATAGTTTTTTTCGGCATACAAAAGTGAATTACAGAAGTCCAGTCTTGAAGTAATGAAAGCGTGCAAAAGTATTTCTGCTGTATGGCGACTGATATATTTCCTTATACGGCTGATATTTTGAAGGTAGAAGAAGCCTGCCTTGCATACAGCTGTGACATGATGTTCCATTGACATGACTGTATCGTATAGAACACTAATATTTCTAGCTGTCGATGGCGGAGGTGGGCGATGGCTGGCATTTAAGACAACTGGTTCTGTATTGTCCCTGTTCATCTTACGCATGTTTACTATCATCCAAGCATCGATATCTCGCACACAGTCTTCTGTCGCTAATTTGGCCAGATCAGACGTGGATGATATGAAGGCGAGGTATAATTGCGTATCATCGGCATACAAATGGAAATTAGATTTATGGTGTCTCATTACATCACCCAAGGGTCAGGTATAGAGCAAGAATAAGATAGGTCCAATGACACTACCCTGGGGAACACCGTGATGCAGCTCACGACTGGATGACACTCCACCATTAACTTTCCCAGTCTGGTAACGATCAGATAAATGCGATCTTGAATGCACAGTTAACGCCAAAACGATGTGAAAGGCGATGTAAAAGAGTCTGGTGATCGACCGTATGGAAAGCCGCTAAAAGATCCAATAGGAGCAGTATCACGCAAGAATTATTGTCAATGGCTCGAAATTTAACAAACATTTTCTTTTCTTTTGATGCTGCCTATAATTACTGAAACGAATACAAGAAGGTTCCCTTAGAATAGCGAGTGAAAAATGGAACTAATTGCCTGAGGAGAAAACTAACAAAATTATCTTTTTCAATAAACATCATTTGTCTAGCAGCTTCTCTGTGACGTCCTGTTAGACATCTTCCAAATGTGATTGGCTAACATGTTTCTAAAAAGTTCAGCATTAAACTGGTGCTACATTGCGGTCAATAAACCGTTGTTAAGCTTCTCGATTTTCTCAACAGCTTCAAAACATCGAGAGGATCTCTTTAATCTGCTTTTTGAGGACATGGGAGTTTTTCTCCATTTGTTCTTGATCTCTGTGGCTCTCCCCCACGGAGAAGTTCTATCTTGCCCGGATTGTAGGTTTCAAATCTTGCTTTAGTTGTTAAGACAGTTTCATATTTCTCCTATCAAGGTCATCTAAAAAGATTTTTGCAAGAAAGATCTTGTAGTTAAGAGAAACCATGCACTCAGAAAAGATAAATTGATGTAATAATTATGATTAATTCCCTTATTTTACATTCTCTTGTGGAATAATAATCTTTATTTGGGTACATAATTATTCGCTGGCGTCATACTCAGTTGACATAATTTCTTTACTCAAGACAACTTTTGTGGAAAAAATTCCACCTTAAAGATATAATGCAGACAGGTGTTAAACATAGAACAAAACGTTTCTCTTCTAGCTGTTATAACTCGAAATTCGATACAAATTCTCCTCCCATAGCACTCCTTGTGTTTTGTATTGCGCGGTATTTAAAGCCTGATGAGCAAGTTTCTCATAGCCAATAAGAAAGGAAAGGAATTCTTGACCATTTAGTTACACAATCTAATTAAATTTATCGAACCTACTTCTAACTAGTTTAAAAAAAAAAAGTCAAAGGTAACCCGTTGTTTAACCACGTGCTTCACAAAACAGTTGACTGAAAATCTGGCTTTTGGAAGGCGAAGTATATTTCTTTCCGATCTCCAAAGGATCTTTTGGGGAAATGATTCAGCGCGATTAAATCAAATTTTAAAGTTGGATAAAATGCGCCGATTCGACGGTGCCGTCATTTAGTTGAAAGTGTACGTATACACACGCAAACTCAATTGCTTTGCATTTTACGTCCAATCTAAAGCTTATTTAACATAATATCATCTTACCTTCCATGTTGCTGTTTTAAAGAAGAGGGCTACAGTCCTGAAAGTGTTGCATCGTACACATAAAAGCAAAATAACTTGGCAAGATAGTCAAAGCCTCCTAATCGTGCTCTCACAGATCATAAATCGGGATGGAAAAGAAATAAAAATCTTGAGGGTTTTTAAACCACTCGGATAAGGTAGACGTATACGTATGTATGCTCGGCCACGCGTGCGTCGAGATATATACCATAATGGTTCATTAGGAGCTAGACAGGACTTGCAAACGTGTGCTTTGTCATCATAACTTCTGAGATAGGTGAGGAGGATTGTGATTTGAATTGATGTAAAAAAAAATTTGGAAGTTCATGATTGAAGCGTCTTACCTCTTATATTATTAAATACTAATTGTAGTTATGAAGTTTTCTGAGGACGAATTTTTCATCAGAGTTTGGGTTCATCAGTGTTACACTTCGCAACTTTTGGAAGTCAAACAATCCTTTACTAGTAATCTTCTCGGCACGACAAGCCTTAATTATCGATATGTACGTCCCACACACACACACACACAACATCTGAGACCCTTAGAGTTGATGACCTATTTCGCTTTTTTATATTATTCAAACAATTTGAATTTTTGATGAATGCCGCATACTGGCATTCCCATCCACTTTGTCCTTCGTGAGACAAGGTCTTGTCAACCACACCATAGCAAACATCAGTGTGATTGACAGGGACACGTCCGAGTATTGTTGCAACCTGGACCACAACTGCGCAAGTGTTAACTTTTCGTTTGGAGAAAATGGAGCAGAAGCACACAACTGTGAACTAAACAACTCAACGGGTAAAGAATATGATAAGGATCTCGTAAAAGCAGCGAACTATCTATACCACGGAACTTAGGTACCAGTTGTTAAAAGGCAATTGCACTACTCTCTCTTTTAGCAATTTATGAAAACTAAAGGGGTACCCTTTATATTCATGTCTCGAAAACACCTTTTATCCATTATTTGTTATTTTTACATAATTTTAGAAACGTTACGGATCTTTTGTAGATACGCACTTTCCAAAAACAAAAGTCCTTTGAGTACCTTGAGGACACCCAACTCTATTAAGAAAAGAAAGTAATTTTTCTAAGTCAATTAAGAACGTTGTTCACCGGCCTTGAGTAAACAACTAATCGCTGTTTTTCATCTAATAAAGAAAGCACAACTACGAAACACTTAACTTAAATATTTCTCGTGGGCAAGGATAAATGAAATGGTCATTTGCAGGCATTTTTGCAGAAGGGTTGTTGAATTGAATTGGGTTTGAGGCTTGAATATAATATACTAGGTTAAATAATCGAAATAATTAGATATATCTCATGACTCAAGAGTACGTACGACTACTGATATAACGATACAGTTGAGCCATGACCGTGGTTACCGAGTACTGTTCCTGACAATTTACTCTATAATAGCTTGTCTACAAACGCCCTCTCTCGATTTTCAGAGTGATAGGAGTAACTTTACACAGGCTACTTTTGAAATTGCTTTCTCCATCAAGTTGTGCTCAGGTTCCCGGCGAAATGTCGAGGAAAGTCGTTAAGATATTAAACAGTTAGTTGTGATATCCCATCCAGGGGAGTCACAGTTCTTGTTGTCGCCTCATGCTAAAATGCGGTATATTTAGCTCTCGATGTTATACAATGCGCCCAATACAGAATTTCTCTTTTGACAGTAGTGACGAGCTTTTTTTTTTTTTAAATTTTTAGAATTTTTGCGTTCAACCTCCATGCAAGACTATGGCACCTGCCAGTCGGGATTTACAAGAAAACGATATCGATGTTTATGTGCGTCTGGATTCACTGGCCACGATTGTCAAAAAGGTATCACTTAAAAACATGATTATAGAAAAGAATTTTGTTCTTGATTTTAACACAGTAGACTATTTCTTCAGAGGGTTCAAGATTTAGAATCGGTTGTTCTTATGACACATATTAATATGACCCATTGTTGGGGAAAACAAGGATGGAGGTGCAATTTCAATTTTCATGCTCTTTTTCTCAACCCGGGGTATTGTCTCTTGTTTAGGATGAACAGGAAGTAACTGAACCCACTTCCCTTAAGTGTTGCACCCATTTTCTATTTCAAAGACGCTCGTGCGTCTTTGAAGTTGCAGTCTCATCCCAACCAATCATAGGCATTTAGTGCCGCGGAAAATTGAGCGAAGAATTTTCCTCTCCGCAGCCCCTCACTCGACAATGCTGACAAAGTGCATAACGCATCACATAATTTTAAACGTTGATGAGTGTGTGGCGAGAATGCTAGTTGTACAAATACCGAGGGATCTTGCAACTGCTCTTGTAATCCTGGGTTCAACGGGGATGGTGTTAGTCTTGGATAAATATCTAGGAATTTATAGAATACCTAGTCATGCTTATATGCGTGATGACATGGAACGTTTTAGAACATTCTATTATGTCACGTAGTCATGATGTAATACTACCAAAATAGTTGTGTTGTAAGCTTCCGGAATATTCTAAAACACTTTTTAAATGCATATGTATATGAGGACTCATTCGTGTAGTAGTAGTAATAGTAGTTGCTGCTGCTGGGAGTTACCAAGCTACCAAGTTACTGTGGAAGCTTGTTCATTTCGAGAAACTTTGGAGACAACTTTGGTACAGACTATAGTGGCTTAAGTAAGGTGCCTTTAAGAACTGCTCCTCATTAAGAACATTACAAGTTGTTTAATGAAGTGGTTGAGTTTGTAGGATTGTAGTGTTCTTTCTTTCGGTTAGATTGTACAGTAACAATATACATTAATGTAAAGATATAATCCTGCAAAGCATGATCTTAAACAAAAAAATTACAAGTGCATTCTTTACTCACTAAAAGCGCCCCTGAGCCCCATGTATAATTCTAGTCGGTAGAAAAAAGATACGTATACTTTCGTTAAACAAACTCATCCTCTTCTCATTGTTATTCTTTATCGCCATACCTGAAAGAGAGTCCAGATTTGATTTCAGACATTGACGAGTGTTCTAAAAACAGCCATAACTGCAGCTACACAACAGCCACCTGCACCAATACCAGGGGATCATTCAAGTGCATTTGTAAACCTGGATTCAGTGGTGACGGACACAACTGCACAGGTACTGAATATTATTTAGAGCATGATATTTTGTTATATCACCGCAATAAACTTATGCAACTGGCCGAGATAGTGTCATTATATATACGATGGTCATATACTGAAGCCCTTTCTCCGCTTTTCCCCTTCAGCTTAGATTTTTCGTAATCATTGTCATGAGTACAGTGTGTTGATTCCAATTCAGACATCAATGAATCTGCCAATGATAACCACAACTGCAGCAGGGACAATGCCACTTGTTCAAACACCGCGGGGTCGTTCAACTGTTCTTGCAATCCTGGATTTATTGCTGATGGACACATCTGCCAAGGTAAAATCTTACACATCACATTTCACGCCACTTAGCCCCTATGACGTTTGTATAAGCACAGGCGTTTCAACATTGTGTCAACATCGTGCATCACGGATTTCTCAGCAGCTTATGGGGTTCATCTCAGACATCGGCGAAGGTGTTAAGAATACCTCTAACAGTAGCAACGAAAACGCTACTTGCAAAAATTCCGAGGGATCTTCAAAGAGTACATGTAAACTTGTATTCAGTGGGAGTGGACACAACTCTACAAATAACGAGTTCTCTCGTTGAAAGAACCCTAAATATCTTGCTCTCTGTGGTAGAAGTCCGTTTGATGATCCAGATAATAATTTATTCTTTTTAATCCATGAGTTAAAGAATTATGTTTGTTGAACTTGATCAGCAGGCGTTGTTGTCATTTCGAACAGTTTTTAAAAATTTATTATTATATATATATATATATTTTATTATTCTCTCCCTAAAATCATGGTGGCGCATATCATTGTGTTGATTTGATCTCAGACATAGATGAATTTGTTCATGATACCCACATCTGCAGAAGGGACAATGCCACTTATACAAATACAGAGGGATTGTTCAACTACTTTTGTAATCCTGGATTCAGCGGGGATGGACACAACTGTGCAGGTGTGAGAAAGTATGATTGCTCTTCCGTTTCAGCGGGTAAAATATACATGGCCTCCTAACCTTCTTGTCCACAAAAATTTTGATAGTCCTTTTTTTGTTTTTCTTCCAAGACACATTACTAGATAACCCTTATTATGACTTACATTTTTTTAATTATTTCTTTATTTTTTGGACTGATTAAGTTGTCTTTACTGCAATTGTTGCACTGTATGTTGAAGCCTCTTTTTTTACGAGCATTGGGTACGATCAGTTGATTTCATTGCAGACATCGATGAATGCGTTACAAGTACCCACAACTGCAGTATGGACAACTGCGACTTCTAAAAATACTAAGGGATCGTTCAATTGCACTTGTAGTCCTGGAAATTCAGATCTGCCGGCATAAAATACGACATACATCAGTATTACCTGAGATTCTAGACACTAGATTAACAGGCGCGACTGCTCATTATCATGATCATGGTACGTTCTGTCGACTTCATTTTAGACATCAGTGAATGTACTGGAGATACCCACAACTATAGCAGAAACAATTGTACATCCACAAATACCGAGGGATCGTTCAACTGCTCCTGTAAGCAGGGATTCACTGGAAATGGACACAAATGCGAAGGTAGAATTCTCGAAAAATTGTATTATCCAACAATCTATTCTATGTGGGAAACTTCTAAAAGCTGTGTCAACTTTCATCGGCTTGCTTCTTTGCTTGTTTCCACCGGCAGATTCATATACACTTATATTTTCGTCATAAGACCAGGTCAAATTTTTGGGTTTCTTACGGGAACCCTTGTTTTGTATACGCGGTAAGCTACGGGTAAACAAAAACCGTCTTTCAGAGAATGCATTCACAATTATTTTCAAAAATGAACATTGTATGGAATCTAACAACATGTGTTGTACAGTACGTGGGCTGCGATCAAAAAAATTTACCAGGCCTTCAATCACAGTACACACCTCTAAATTAAACGACTTTGTTTGAATTAAATCCTCAATACCCATATATTTGAGCCCAAAGTTTTAGTAAATAACTTACTAATCTCGTTGTCTCATGGTAAATATCTCATTTATCTCGTTTTCTCGGTTTTAAGGAGCCTCGTTCTTTTTTTCCTGCTCGAATTTCTGACTCTCTTCATGGTTGGGTCATAAATTAGAGTTATCTACATTTGTATGAAAAAAAGGATGTTACACTTAAAGTAGAAATTACTTGGAGACCGGTGGCTAGATAAATAATATCCTCTATTTGGCACGGAAGTATGCACAGATATTTTCCGCCAGCATTGTGTGTTCCAAGATTCTCACAATTTCTCTAGAGCGAATCTCCAGGAAAACTTTGAGCGAGGAACAGATATTGTCCAAGGACAGATACCAGTGCATATTGTCGTGCCAAATAGAAGCTATTGTGTTTATCATCCTTCAAGTATTTTACAACGCGCGTGAAAAGATGTTCACGAATGGCTTATTGTTTGCTGCCTGATTTCTTATACAACTTTATGAATAAAATGCATTGGCAGAAATATTGGACAAGATGGCTGCTGCGCTTGCGCATTTCGTCCATAATGGCGTCCAAATAATATAGGAAACTGAATGGAAATTTGTAAAATTTCTAAAATATAACAATCAGGAGCTCATGGTCCCGTCTGCTTTCGATCGAGACATATTAAGTACTGATTCTGCTATTCATTAAACCTCACAATGACTCGATAAATAAAAGCCACTTACTTGCCGAGCCAGTTCTTCTGTCATTGTTCATTGACCTAAGTCGCCATACAGTTCTTCAAAATCCGTCGTTCTCCATCCCAAACACTCGCCTATTACAGGAAAGTGCATCAATGAAGTCAACAGCTCTCGATCGAATTGACTACTACTGAGTTCGAAGCGTCAAAATATCCTGTAAAATTGTCATTTCCTCTCATCGAAAAAACTTCCCAACGCGCTAGAATATCCCTTATTTTCCATGATGAGTAAGTGACGAGACGCCATGTATGACTGAATACATGACTAATGAACAAAACTATGACTGAAATGGTTAAACACGAGCAACGCTGATCTTCGAATCATCGGCCATATTTGTTTATGTTCTTGCTGGGAAATAAATTAGTTCTCAGGTCCCTTTCGGAATAAAATATGCCAGGCTTGAAATGCAAATTCAGTAGTCTTGGCGCGAAAATGTAATAAAAGCAAATCAAAATTCTGACATCAAGTCATCGCTCTGCCTCGAAAAATCCCAAAGATTTACTTGCAGGTCTTCTTTTCTTTTTCTTTTCATCAAATAGAAGATCTGCGGTGCTCAAATTGTATAAGTCATGGTACGAAACACGCTTCCTGGCAGATCGAGCCGTGATCGCCGCCATATTGAATTCTCTTGATATTCTATTGTTCCAGAGTGTAATACGATGTACCGCTGATAATTGTTAGCGGGCTCGAAATGTCCATGATTTCTGGCGATGAATATTTACCTTTTTCTGTAACAACCCTAAAGCGTTCTCTCATCTTGAATTAATTTTTTAATAAAGACATAATAATGGACGCAAGGTATAAAAATGGGTGAATATCACTTGGGTAATATCCTTGGATGTTTCCAAGGTTTAGATGAGAAATATTTGGTCATGTGATAGTTTTAGACCAATCGCGCGCGAACAAAAATATTTGATTGATCATAATGGTGGATATTAACCGAGCTGCAATGCGGCGAAGTAAATCCACTGCCAGCCACCGACACTGCAGTGAATAGTTGTTCTAGTATACACTGAAACAGTGAGACGATGCAGCACAAAATATAATTTTAATTGATGTATTCCTGAAACAAGTACAACATTTTCGCACGCAAATCCCGCACAAATTGCTTGGAGGTGAATAGCAAAGGCTATTTGGAGTTTGAGTAGCCAAGCAGGGCGCATTTTCAACGCTATCCACTGTTTTAGTAGATACTTATGGGTGTTGTGAGAGGTATGTAGTTTCCTCAGTAATATAGCGCTAGTGGGACGGTGGGCATAGTCAAGTAGTGTCAAATATTGATGGAATCAGAAATGTTTCGTCGTGAAAAGTATAATTATTCAATCAGCCTAAATCCTTTTAAATAGCTAAAAACAAAATGGCAGATGACATGGGATGGAGTCCGAAAACTAAAGGCCAAGAAGATGCCCGGCAAGGAAAGGTAGAGTTTAGAAAAATCTAAATTTGAAGAATTCGGCAGCTTTGGTGGAAGCTAGAGTGATTGTCTCTGTTATAAAATCTTATGGCGAGGAGATTTCCAAAATGCGATTGACGCAACTACAAGAACTAAGATTAAAAGTCTTTTAAGACCTGAAGCACTCTTTAATGGCCGATGCAAAAAGAGGAAAATTATGCACAGCTTAAAGTAAAAGAGTTGCACAACAAACAATCTTTGACAAATTACTATCGAAGCAATTACGAAGAAGACAAAGGAAGTGAATTCCAATCAATTTCAAGATGAAAAAAAACCTAAGTTGTAATTTATTTACAGTTCAGAAAGACGCAATGACCGAAGTTAATGCTCCTGGAAAAGATGGAGGGGGTTGGGGAGGAGAATTATCGCTCCATGAGTAAACTGCAATGACCCTCAAGACACATTGTCAACCTTCTTATATAATTAGGCTTTCCTCTAACAAATTTCTCTGGCTGCAGGTTCTTGTGGGTACACAGCGGCTGCCAAAGCCTTTATTTTCTCCCTGTACAAGGTGCATGGTTACAAACCCGTTAAACTAGCTCAGTACTGGTATCAGGGATATGCAATCTACAGCTGCAGTAGTTATGGACCAACGTTTGGGATTTATCTAGGGCAACATGACATCTACCTGCAAAATAACGCTAGAAACATCCAAAAGTCCCTCACCATATGCGGTCAACTTACGCCGTCCCTAATGGTTTCACTGCGTTCGTCAAGTGCGTATTCTTGCTAGAGGAGATTAAAGTAGAATTATTTCAAACCTTGTCAATGTTTTGTTCCTGATATACGATCCAACTGCTTTCATCAGTGGAGAAACAAAGTTTGTAGCTTTTGACGAATGACCCATTTTTCTTCCCTTGCGTTGCAATTACACAGACAGTGTGCAGCGCTCCCATATCGACTTTCAGCTGTACAAATTTACAACTATTTTGTGATGCATCCCTTTCAGCAATTAAGACATAACTATTGTGTGACATTACCTGAAGATATAAAGGACCTATAGCTATTGCACATCAATCACCCTCACCTGTTAGGACCCTGAGCTATTCTGTGATGTATTACTTCAAACATACGGTATAACACGTTCAAAGCTATTTGCATGGTCTTAGGTATTTAAAATAATTGCGTGAGGTGAATTGGTTCAAGTACTGATATGTGCCTACCTCTGTTTTCCACTTTCCCAAGTAAAACCTAGTTTCATCGTGGACAAAATCGTCAGTTTACTTTTCGTTAGTTCCGTCATTCAGCTCACATATTTTACCAGTTGTGACGTAATTGTAGCCCTCACATGCGACTTCGTTGTTGCAAAACACCAGACATTCATACGGGTCTTGAACCCTTTTTGTTTTACAGGTGTGACCCTTGAGAACCTTTCCACCCACAGATTGCTCAGCTGGGTTACGCTGGGGACCAGCAGCCATTAGCAGAGGGATAAGTGATGAAAAGTAAAAGAAATACAGAGCTGGAAACATTTGCCTTGAATTGAGCAATACTGCAATAGTCAAGAAAATCAGTTTCAGGAATTGAGAAGGACTCTAGACAATTCTTTGAAAGTAATGATTTTGTTTCATAGAGCTGGAAAAAGAGATCTATTGCTGCACTATAGCTATATATTGCGTAGCTAAGGAACAAATATCCCTGAGCTTCTGTGGAATTTTTCCAAATTGAGATAACATGCAAGTATTGCTGAAAACTCGCAATCTTTGCAACAACCGTCAATTATCTCAACTGCCTGATAGTGCACAATACCCCAGCTACCGACATTCTGATGACTCAGATGATTCAGTGATTTTTGATTACAAGTCTGTACTATGAATAAATTTTTCCGTTCAGATTAATAAATGCGTTTACGAAATTCTCAGTAAATCGCCATGTGTCGGCATTTTAAATTATCGCCAGCCATTTTCGGCTTAAAACTTCTAAGTGGGAGACACTAAATGTTTGTGAGTTTTTTAGAGCATACCGGAGCGTTCTACAAAATTCAGAACACCTTCTTATGAGTTCCCAAAATAGAGGTTATTTAACCGCGCAGACCGGACTCGATACACGATGAATCATTTTCTGTATGTTGTGGTTTTTCTTCGGAAAAACTTAATTGCTTTTGGTGATTTGAATAAACTTTCGTGTGGAGGACTGAGTATGTGTTTCATTAGAAATACTTCACAGTGCAACTCCGCTGTTTTTCAAGCTTTTCTAAGACGAAAGATCACTCTCTGATCGTTAAATGCCTCTCATAAACGCAAGAACAAATGCACGTCTCTATTTTTCTGCAATGCATTGTTTAATTTTATCTCATTTCAAAACATTTACGGCTATCTATGAAATTTCTATTTTTATTATAATGCGTAAACTACTTCGAATGCCTCTGCATTACAAGTTAAATAAGAGCGCTATCAATGAATTTCTTTTCACTTTCAATGAGGTTGTTTGCGCCATAAACAGGTTTTAATTGTTTGAAATTAACCGGTGTTAAAATAGTTTCTTTCCTGTTTGTCCTGAAAGCTAAAATAACCCATTTCGATTACCCCACAATCTGAATTAAGCCAAAATATTACTACATTTCACATGCACCTAGAAATTTTAGTGCAAAAAGGGACATCCAACTAACCTTTAATTACTTCAGCTGTCTGCCCTTTTTATTTTGTAACTAAGTCTGATACGTTTTCCTTCTCTCTGACGATATCTTAACAGCTTTTCAACAGAATATTGTTTTCACACTCAAGGATGTCTACATTATTAATAAAAAGAATCTTGAGCGATTGGTTTCTATACCCCAACATGAAGATACAGCCAAAATAAATTTCGTTGCTGAGGAAATATGAAAAATTAAATAAAAGGCGATTTTTTTGTCGCACCGAAAGCTCAAAAATCAAAATATGCCTATAATTTCCGTCAAGTATGAATGAATACCCTTCTGTTCTATCCTATTAAGCAGTATCGAAAAAAACGTGAGCTGAACCTAAGCATTTAAATATACATAACAAAATACAATACATGAACTGTTATGAATCATTGCCCAAATTAAAAAAGCGTATCGATTCTCGCGAATAGTGACGAATTTAGCAGACAACCTTGACATGTAAATACATTGCTAGATCGAAAACCCTTGGTCTTTTTACGGTTCCAGTAGCTTTTGGAAAAACTAAGCCTGCTTTAGAATTTAAACTGAAATGAGAGTATCAAAAGCTTCGTTATTTATTCATTTATGCCTCCAAAGAGTCTCTCAAGAGGGACTCCCCACATTGACAATCAGCATCAAATATTTATGAAACTGCAACTGCTTAAAACTTAAACTTAAAACTTAAATAACACATGAAAAGTGACCGGCAAGGTAAGTTAGTCTTGTAGCCAGATTTAAATTTGAAGCACTCAAGAGGTATTTGAGTTACGTTTTTATGTGAGAAAATTGAAAACCTTTGAATTATCATCTCCATCAAAATGGGACCTTAAAGAAGTACAAACCCACCATTCTAAAATTTTCTTGAGTTGAGTGTAGATTTCTCCTTTTTCTCTCCCCTTGCTATTAAGAATTCACGCGCGCTCAAAGCAGCTCGTTGCGCATGTTAAAAATGGTTCTTGCACTCACCAACGTGCGTTGAAATCACAACCAAATTTTCTCGGCTTAAGAAGTTACCAAATTTATTGCATTATGGGGCTGTGCAGTGAAAATGGTTATATAAAGGGCCTCGTTGATTGCTACGCATGTAGTTTTAAATAAGTGCAAAGAAATCATTGTTAAAATAGGGTCTGCTTTGAGTTTGACTGATCAATGAGCCACGACTGCTATATTTCAAGTACGTGCCGATTGTCTAAGTTGTTTTTATACCTTCAGTCAAACCAAAACTATTTTCATTAAGAACCAGACGTGTGATATTCTGTCACCGAAAGCTTTATATACATTTATGAAAAATTGTAATGAAGCTAAGAATGCACAAGGCTCGGAACCGATGAGATGACAGGATATGCAGAATATCACCCGCTAAGGCACTGAGAAGAAAATAAAACCAAGCTATCTTGCGTTTAACTTAGTTTCTAGTTGAGATCGCTGCATGACTTCACTTCATTTTAACACTCTCAGAGAGAAAGGAGAGATTTCTTGAAAACTACTTATATAATGGTTACAAGCTTTCCTGAAAACGTAGTGACGAGATGTCTCCAGGGAACTACGTGCCATTAGTTCTTTTCAACAGAAAATATTTTAGCATTATTGAGATGTTTTAAACATTTGTAAATCAGTTACTAAACGTTCGACTGAGTTAAGAAATTGTAGCTTACTGTCAACAGCTACATCAATGCTAAGAACGAGCAGTGAAACTGATTCAGTGAAGAATTTACTGACCAATATCAAGCGTTCAGCTCTGCTTAAACTTCGAAATTGTCTCTGGCTGGATGGAATTCAGGGATAGTGGTCAAGTTTCATTCCTTAAACTTTGTGATGTCTTCAATGGCTAGCTTATCCAAAAACATGACTTTTAACTATTAAATCTGTCTTTTGATATGTTTTTCAACCATGAAAAAATTTTCAATTAATTGTCGTTTTATCCTCGCCAGTATTATGATATTTTTACATGGTGAGGTGAAATAATGAGCATCTATTTATTGAAAGATCATTTGGTTTTATCAACTGAGTTGATAAAACATAATTATCCTTTATCAGCGCTAAGGGCCAATGTTCGAAACGTTAGCTTTAGAAACTCTTTACTAAAGCCAATATCATCTCAGTTGATAAATTCAAATTATCGTGTGATGCATTCCTTTGTTAAATGTAAATGCGGTGGTGTGACGAAGAAAGCAGGTGTTTCAAAGATTTATGAAGAGAAAGTTTGAAAAAAGGGAGGTGCAAGAACTAATTTTTCTTGAAACAATGTCAAAATAAAATTGACTTCTGTCTCGTTATTTACGGCCTTTTCTTTCTATTTGATGTTTTATCTTTTAATTTCACCGGCAAAGTGTACTTTAATGGTAATTTTCTTTATTGAAGAACATGAAAATATAAATGCCAACCGTTTCTGCCAAAAGCAATGAATCAATGAACAAAGGGGGTAAATATTACACATTAAGAAGAACACATTATTGGGCCAAACATTTCTCGAGATTGCAAATATTGCGGACTTTAGTGGTTTTCGACGGCTCGAGTCATTTAAAAGGCAATTATGGCAAGAGTATGAAAAAATCAGGTTAAGTTCTTTATCATAACAAATTGAGTTTGCACGAAATTTTATTTACTGAGGGTAATGCATTTTGTCGTATACATTAATCTGTAACCATAACTTCTGCAAGCAAAGACAAAAAAAATTACTAATGAAATTTTTCGCCCCAAAAGAACAATCAAAAAATTATTTATCACTCTTTGGAGGTGATCAGGCCTCCTTAAACTTTGAATTCCACAAGGTCTTAATTTTCAAATGGCGAGGTGGTTGTGAGGTAAATCTGTGCTCACTGGGATTTCGCCACGCAGATCGTTTCCATGGAAACTACAATAGGGGGTATATTTTCATTGAAGAATGCCAGCTTCTTTACATTTTGGTAAGGAATTTGCATAAGAAACTTTTTAATTCTTCCATTCTTTTCGAAGGAATTTTCCTAAAGCATCGACATTTTAGAGTGGGTACAACGAGGATGACAAATATTATCCACTTGTCGTGATTGAGTGGATTCATAACTTTATACAATTAAAAATTACCTGAAAATGGCTTGAACTAGTATTCATTTCAAACGTTAGTGTTTTTATTTTTGTGTTTTATCTTTTATTCAAGAGTAAACAATAAAAAATGAAAATATAACTACTAAGCGGACAGCTGTTAGTTTTGTATGAGGTACTATGCTGGTTAACGCCGTAACTAAATTTCATTATGTAAATTTAAAAAAACAGAAAAAAAAAATGTTGTCAGTCTATTTCTATTGAGGTCTTCATAGTGAAACTTCAAAACCTGTTTTAGTGCGTTATTTCTGAATATGTTTTTCTAAAAAGTATACAAAATTTTAGAGCTCAAGAAAAAAAACTGTGATTACGGTGAGTTTAGCAAGCTCTTCGCTCAACTTTAGTCAAGCACAGAACTTTTCAAAACGAGTTCAAGTCCTTTTATAAACTCTTTATTGGCTATTTCTATATTTTTGTGTAATTGCTCAACTGCGATAAAGGGAGGACAGCATAAATAGGGAAGAAAATTTTGTTGTTTCTCACTATTTCATTTTCAATTGTAGCATAGGCATAACTTATCGGGAAGTTTCTAGCAATTTGATAAAGAAGTTTTTCGATTTGCCACAGTGAATGTTTATCAACATATCATATTTGCTTGCTGACACTCTTTCATTAGCAATGAACTTGGATGGTGAGAATTGCATACGCTTTTAATAAAATCATCAATGATTCATGACGGGAAGGGAATTGAGGTTAAGTCACGATTCTTTCAGCTTCTATTTCTCGTCAATATTGCCTAGATTTTTACATAAATAAATGGTCATTCAATTACATTTCACACAAACTGTGGTCATTTTCGTTTTATATCCTGCCCTAAGACTTATCCTACTGCTTCATGAAGTTTAGTTAAAAGGGGACTCTCTGAACACTACGTATTCTCGAAGGGCAAGTAACCTCGTTGCTTTGAAACGAGAATCCTTTGAGTTTTTGGGTCACAATTTTCTTTTAGTGGTATTTGAAGTTGATCGTATATATTTGCATGATTTCATTAAAAATGCACAGAATTGTGCATTGTGGAATACTATGGGAGTTTCGGATATCGGGCGATCAGAGCAAGGACATTTTCTCAGACAGAAAGTTTCTAATTCGGAAAACAAAGAACTTGTTATTGTTCCATGGTATTCCAAGAAGGAAAAAAGCAAAAGAACCTTGAAAATTTTTTTGTAAATAACAAAAAAAAACAATTTTTAATGGAATACAGAATTCACTTCTTGTTTACATACTCAAGTTTTCTCATAAATATTCATTCAACGTAACGTTCGATTTGTCATGGAGACTCAAAATGTTCTCATCTTCATCCAACGTTTGTGACAAAAAAAAGATCGTCTTTCTCAATATTATTGCTGAGCCTAAATTTTCCCGTCTCTTACATTGATTTTAAATGATCTATTTATTGCTTGCGAGCATTTTAACTGATCCATTTATCTTTACAGTACAACTCGATCCAGGCCAGATGTTTCCGATACTATATATTTTGTACTTTCCATCTTTAATTCCTCTGCGCATGGCCACAAGTCAGCAGTGTGAACCCTCTCAGCAGTCAAGGAGTGGAAAAGCTCTCAAAGGTCACATCTTTAAATCGAAAAAGGTACAAGATCCATACCAGTGTCTGATATTCTGCTACAGCGAATTCACATGTCAGAGCTACAATTACGTCATAACTGGTAAACTTTGCGAGCTGAATAACAGAACCAAAGAAGCAAGACCTGGAGATTTTGTCCGAGATGAAACTAGATTCTACATGCGACGATGGAAGAACAGAGGTTCGGAAGCAAAAAATTAAAATAGTCTTTTAACCTTTCATTGTATAAAAGATAAGTAAAAATGAATACTTGTCACTGCTATAAACATCAAGTTTCTTTCAGTTCCTGGACAATCACAACTAATAGGTATCGTTAAGTCAAAATTTTCAGCAATTTAAGAAATTTTTAAACTTCCATATGACGGTAACATAGCTACTTTTGAGGAGGAGAGATTGTGTTAGAGAGGTGCGAGATATACAGACAGACAGACAAAGAGAAAGAAAGTGCTTGTTTGAAAGCTCATTCAAAGATGCCAAGGGTTTAGTATACTATTAAAATTTCACTATATTGAAATGTGACTGATTCCATTAGCGTTCTCTTAGGATCGGGTTGAAACCCGGATATATTCCCCATACAATCCACACATCGCATATGTAGTTCATTAGATTAAATCAGAACCTCGCATAAATTGATGTGGGAAGGGGGTGGGGGCTTGGGGAGAAAGAGTCTCCTCTGTTCAACAGGGGAGTCGAAGCCTAATAGGGATAAGAAATTAATGCGGTTGGCTCACGGCATTTCCCAGGATGTTCCCTTCAGAGCATGCGTGTCTTAAACACTCAATGAATCAATGAAACTTAGCATATAAGACGTAACCTCTTAGCCTTCGAGGAATTGTTTAACATGGCCACATTGAAGTATTCCTCGTTGAAATTATGCTCGGTTGGTTAATTGAACAGTACAATACGATCAAGAAAGTAATTGTCGTCGAACGAGAAGCATTTTACTGTTTCTTTGCCAAAGTCTCATTAGGCTCCGTTCCCGAGATGCCTGCCGAGTCTTGTAGAGAGATCAAAGCCAGCGAACAAGGGATGGCGGTTAGCGGTAGATATTGGCTGGAGCCCCGGGAGACAAAAATGAAATCTAAGAACTTTCTGGTAATTAACTAAATTATTATTCTTCACCTTTGGACAACTCAAGAAAAAATAGATTTGTATCGTAATAGTAAGAATTTCTTTCTTGCAGACAATTCACGAAAAAATAAATTAGCACCATAAATGAAAGTTTGCATGGAATTCTTTATTTCTTTGCAGGTTTATTGTGACATGGTATCGGTGGATCAGGTCTGGACTCTCCTCGCTCGGTTTTCAAACAGTGACACTAAAAACTGGATGGATGACTCAGGAGATTGGTGGTATGACAGTACTCAAGCTGCAGGAGAAACCGCTGATCCGTCGTATAACGCAGACATGATCTCGCCGGCGTTCTGGCTGATCGGTGGCAGTGAGCTTAAAATTACGCGCAATGATGACTCTGGACACACCCCTCTATTGCAAACAATAGGGAACTGTCTGAGTTGGAAGACAAAGTGTAAGTAGTTATATAAAGGGCCTCATTGATTGTTATGCATCTAGTTTTAAAGAGATGCGAAAGTCTGTATAGTTAATCAGGGCGTGCTTTGATTTTCATCGTTAATTTTTTTCAGTTTTAGATATCTAGGTCTTTGGGATCATTTTTTAGACGTTAACCTTGTGTACTTGTTAGCTTGATGGCCGCAAGCTTTTCAGTTTTTAACTGGCTGTCGTCACCCTCTATAAATAAAGTTGACACACACACATCGAAAAGAATTGAAGCTGCTCAAGCAGGGCGACAAATTCTTTCCGTATCTATCGTTGGGACTATTGTCATTGTCGATTTCAAGACTTTGAAGCCCTTTTCCTTTTATTCGAGTATTCTTCTGCAAGTTTGCTCTTCGGGTGGAGAGGATAAAACCAAAAGAAAGGAAAACCAGCTACAATGCTGTAGATCATTGTACGTCAAGGCATGACGATAGACACCATTTTGAATTATCTTCATTACTCCATTTACTTGGGAAAAAAATATTGACCTATGAACTCATCCTCAGATATTCGATCAGCAAAAAATAGCACGACTTTGGGGACAGAAGCAAACCTAATTGTCGTTAAACTTCAATGTTTTGACGTAAAAATTCAAAGCTGTTACCAGCAAGTCTTTAACCAACTGGCAGAATATTCACAAACATATTTCCACGGAAACTGTGATTTAAGTGTTTGGTAATGTTGTGTTCGTTGTCGTTACTGGTATCAATTGAGCTCAGCGAGATCTAACTCAAGAAAGCCACCCTTGAAATATCTGCCTTCGTTTGTTGGCTGCAAACACCATTCCCACCACCATCAACATGCGCGAGGACGTCTCAAATAGTAGAGATGCAATCGACGGCAACTTGAACCAGTCTCCCACTGATCTTGCAAATATCAGCCAATTCCCACTTTCCTATTATCCCACCATTTTAAATGGCTAATTAGCTATATCGCGGAGCCTACTCTTGTGTAATAAAAACTCGACGTCCAACAAGCGGACGACTTTAAAAATCACAAGACTGCGCCTCTTTCTAAAGCTCCTAAGAACAAAAACTTAATTGCGTGAGATGAAAACTATGTGCCAAATATAAAGGAATGAAAAATTTAGAGAAACAAGAGACAATTAATGTATTATTTTTATTGGGAAAGTCTTATCTGGATTGTTTACTTTAACACTGTACCACGCTCTCATAAGTATACCACATTTCACAAGATATATCTTGAGTGGATATAAAAATCTGGGTAAATGTATTTCCCTTCTTCTTCTTCTTTTTTTTTTTAACGAGTGTTAATAAACGAGGAAGATGAATGCCACAGAAGATGATACTAATTAAAGGCAACGTGTAATGTCTCCAATCCAAAATAGACAACAGATGATATTTGAAAAGTTTAAACGCACTTAGAAGTTGAAGAGAACGCTCTAACAAAATACCCCAGGTGGTGTACCTACCTAATTAAATATAAAAACTGAATACAGAAGGAAAAAAAAATGAATGCGCTGAGGAATGTCCAAAGCCTTTGGTTTGTTCTACGAGACTTGAGTCGGAAAAATACAACAAAGAGAACAAAAACTTATGAATAAACTAAAAATAATGAAATTTTTTCTAGAAGGATTTAAAAACGACGAGGCTGGTTCTAAAGAGGGGACACAAATATTGATCCACAGGACTAAATTTATACAAATAAATACGTATTACTGGACATAAATTAAGTAACAATACAAAATGATGTAAAATCAACTTCAAGTACACAACGCAACTAATGAAACATACAAACACTCACAGGTAATACGATACACACAGAAAACGGCAATCTGCAAAAAATAAATTCTTTAATCAGTGTAAATCACGGTAAAAAAATAAAAAGAGACCGTAGAAGATGGAGTAAGAAGCGTAACGAACGTGTTGAGAGGAGATGATATATTCTGCACTGCCCTTTTGTAGGTGCTGGGGGTATTTTTGTGAAATACGAATGGAAAAATTAAACGTTGCACCGTGTGTGATAGGCTTTAACTGGTAAATCGACACTATTAATTTGCATACGAGTTTATCAAGTGAGTCATCAGTGAAAGTCCAATGAAGGTTATTCTGCTTGCACAAATAATCGCATACTTGTTTGCCTTTTCTGTATGAAAATGGCACTGAACTTGTTATGTAAGAGTCAGCTCAACTGGGTCAACCTTTAGCCGTGAAACGGCCAAAATTAGCAATTTTTTGCCACTAGTTTATGTCGTCACACTGCCAGTGTGAAAAAGAAAAGACAAGAAACATCAGAGTGTAGTAAACACAAGCTAAAATTTTTAAAGCAGTGAAGTGAAAAACATTTTGGGACCGAAAGGTAAGTAAGTATTTTAGTGTTTTACTACCCAAATTTAGTGTTTTGCTTTGTAGTTTTATAACATACAATAAATAGTCAAATTAATAACTCGAAAAGCCTTCAGCCAAAATTTAACTCCGTTAAAAAGCTTATACTTTCTTGATCTGATATCTCAATTAGCGATAACGCCAGAAATCATTTGCCTTGATGATATTAAATATATATGTGCATAACTTGCTAAAGTACGTTGTCATGAAATAATGCACTTAGCATGCAATAATTAATCTGAATACACAATTTAACTGTATTAATGTTCAAACTGCTCCCTCGACTGCCTGGACATCTGGGGCAACTGATAATGCATTTTGGGAGTGGTAGGGATGCTTGCTTAATAGTGGCTATGGCTGTACCTGTCATTGAATTTGCCTTCTTGTTTGTAACAGATTTTCCATACATTGTATGTTATTTTTTTCAAAAATTTTTGTCCGCAAGAAGAAAAATTTTTACAGAAGAATCCTTTTCCTATAACGTGTACAACTGTTGCTTAAGTTTACAATATTACTGATATTTAATCATAACTGAATTTTCACAAAAATTATTTGCCCACCAACCAATCAGGGTGGAGTTGAAAACTGCAGTAAGGTCTATTGGATATAGTTAAAGTACTGAATTTCACACTATGACTTACAACTACAGACCAAGCGGCCTTTTAATGGTGTTAAATTTAAAGTCAGTATGGTCCAGAAACTATTCTTATTTTTAGTAGGTGAGGCTGGGTGATGGATGCGCAACACAACAGCGTCAAAAAAAAAAAAACACAAACAATCAAGCAAATAACTAAGTTGTGCAAAGTTTCCAGGGATAATATAAATTTACCACCATAAACAGTTAAAAGGTGATCATTCCCTTTACTCTCATGACCTTGATGTAAGATTCAGGGATATTGTAGGGAGAAATTAGATGCTAATCACTCTTAGGGTTTAAAGGATTAAAGAAAAGAAGGAAGCTAAAAAAATTATATGAAAAGTGCTGTTGCTGCCAAAAATCACATTGACATAATTTATTTTAAAATATTGCATACTTTTTCTTTCCATTGCATTTTTATGAAGTTGTTTTGTTTTCAAGTTTGTTGCTTTCTTCACTTTTCTGTTACTTTTTTTTTTGCTCAATTTACTTATGTTTGTATCATTTGTATAGGTTCTTTACTGTAAATTGTATTTGTTCTGATTTATGTTTAACTTTGCTGGATCATTTTTCTCAATTGTTTTAAATCATTCTCTATTGTCTTTAACTGGCTCTCGTACAACATTTGTTAGTGTCTTTTGTTCTCCTTTATTTTGTTTTCTTGTTTGTCTGTTTCTGAAGAAACTCATTATTTGTAATTTTATTTTTGCAACCACTTTAATTGTTCACCTTGCTTTGATTCTTCACTTTTTTGTTTTGTTCGGAAGTTTATTAAAGAGTGTGTTTTTGTTTGGACCGTTACAAGTAGTTTTGGCCATCATGAGCACCTCAGGGACTGTGATTCCCACTAGCCACAAAATTTGCATTTTTTTCTCTTTCATTTCTCTTTTTTTGAACCAGTGATGCAGTTGTTTTCTTCGGCTCTTCAACATTTGCTTAGTAAGTCTCCGACATCTTGCAGTTCCCATAATTTTCCCCTTCACCTGCATAATTGCTTCTTGATGTACACTGATGATAAGATATTACCCAATAAATATGTCCTGAAGTGATTTCTAATTTTGGTTACCCACAGTTCTAATTTTTTTTGTTCATTATATATAATGGATGACAACCGAATTGGTAACCTTTGACAACCTATGCCTTTTGTTGGAGAAAAGAATGCCTATGCCTGAGATATATTATATTACAGTTCTCCTCTTTTTGCACCAAATGGAGGCTATCATGTTTAATATCCTTCAAATATTTTTCAACATGTGGGAAAAATTGTTATGAATAGCTTACTGTTTATGGTGTGGCAGATTCAGATCATTGCAGTGTTCAAATCTGTCTCAAATTGTCTCCTCTTAACCAACTACCTGAAATCTTGACCCTTTTACTTCCAAAATCTGAGCGTTGACTTACTCAACTGAAAACCTTACACAGTTTGTTTTAAGTATTGCCGAGAAAATGCCTGAGATTGTTTTAATGCTCAACTAAAAAGTTGTCATCAAGTTGTTTTAGATTTCTTATTTTCTTGATGGCCATATATTTTTTTTTCCAGGCCCTTCTTTATTGGAGCTGTGTGTCCTAGAAAGATAACATTATTAAGCATGCCTGTGATAAGGAGTTTCAAGCACTTATTAACAAGCCTGTATAGGACAAGTAGTAAGTTTTCTGGGAGACTGATTAGGCTCTCTATTCTTTTTGCGATTAATTAGCTTGGATATCATGTTATATATTAAACCACACACCTCAGTTATCATGACAACATAGTCAAAGGGGGGCACAAAAGTGTCCTTTCAGGGAGTGGGGTGATAAAAAAAGAAAGCCTTGGCTTTTTCATGCAACACATTCTTTACCATACTTGTCCAGAGTTTGTTTCGGTTCAAACTTAGTTAAACATAAGCAGTTAATGACTGGCCTCAAGGGATACAGTGAGTTTTCTTTTTCTAAGACTCTTAAATGTTCCTTGAACTGAAGCCAAAGGGCTGATAAGGGTCAAATAAAAAATGGCTTTGAGTTGGGTGGTATAACATCATGATTTTAAACAATTGCAAAATAATTTGCATACTTAAACATGCATATATACTTACACATGTACTCTCAAACCAACTCTTACACTTTCAATTTAGTCAGCTTAAGTAAGAATTAATCACTGGTTCTTTTTTTTTATCAGTGGGTACTGCCTTACAGTGAGAGAGGGGTTGGGTTTAACTTTTCATTATCAAATTGTTGGTGACATTTTTTATTATTTTCCCCCTGATCTTAATTAACAGTTATCAGCAAAAATTAGGAACTCAAAATAAATAATAGACTACAGCAAGACACTTAGACATAGGACTACTGTGCGTTTTCTACTTAAATGCAAATGCTACTTACTTAAAATAATCTAATAATCATTATGTACTGAAATAAAATGTTTAATTTGTGATAAGTCTATTGTGAATGAATTGAAAGATTACTTACAGAGTGCAATACAGGATTTCCATACTACACACTGGCTTGAAATTAAAGCTTTTAAAGAATTAACTAAACAACACTAAACATTCTAGTAGTTAACAGAAAACATTTGAAAATTTGATGTGTCCATCACCCTCTGCATTCCAATGAAAGATCACATCAAACAATATAATTATCTTAAGGCATTTTCCGATTGCTTCCAAATATTTTTAAAAATGTGCACCAGGAATGTACAAAGAGCAGTATTTGTATGAGGTTTTTTTAGATCATATCATACATAAAAACACATTAAACAGCTCTTACATTTCTCAATGCATGGTTACTCATAATTTGATATAAAAGTTGTCCAAAAAGCATTTCAATGGCTAAATAATTTACCAAAGCTTTCTAAACATCACTGATACCTTTGAATTAAGAGATCTACTTGACCGCATGGGATTTCCCTTGCAAATACATGATTGTGTGGTTAAATTAGATTTGTAGAATTGAGCAATAGAAAAGAAGAAATGAAATTCATCATATTTGGGAGATGATGCTTATGTAACTGTAATGCTGTTACATACATTTCCCATCTGCTCCCCATTGCTCGCATGTGCCAGTTCCTGTGAAAGCACAGTGTCAGCTAAGGAAATTGTAAAAGCACAGTGATCTTATTGAAATTTCTTAATATATACAGATCCATTCCCTATTGTGTGTTTTTAACCCTATACACTCCAACATCATTTTATATGCATATTTTCCATACTTTTCTCTGTGTTCTGACAAGGAGAATTTACTCATCAATCTAATAAAATAGGGATTCTTATCAATAAAAAAAACATATCATGTACTAGTTCAATTTTATCTGTCTAAAGTTTTCCTCTTGTTTGATGGTGTGTTTCTGTTGCAGGCAAAGAAAATTAAAGAGCAGAGACTTGAAAAGAGAGAACAACTGCACCTATTGTAGCAAAGTTCAGAAACAGAAGATGCAACAAGGAAAGAAATGATAAGAAATGTGACATGAGACATTTAGGCTTGTGGAAACTTAAAAAGGAAGTGTTGGGAGTCCCTGTGCTCATTTTGAATGCTATGATTTTCACATTTGTTTTGTACCTTCAGGTACTAATGGAAAAGCTAACATCATTGTAGAATTCGTGAATTAAAAGCAAATTATGGCTAATGTGAAATATGTGAAAATTACTCATACTGGGTATAAAGTTTATTCTAAAATGCCAGTTTTAGTTGCCCCAGATATGGTAATGTCATTTCCTGTGTACATTTCCAGCTTTTCAAAAAGTGAGATTTTATTTTAAAACTGAAATAGAAGCCAATGTGTTGGGAAGGTGAACCCATGAACACGTTTTAGTATTTCTGTGTCAGTGTCTCAATCTGCTGTTGCTGAGATGTCAAAGAGGAAGTTCCATTGTGCGACGGTGATAATGATTTGTTTCTTATTATGTGCTGAGCTTTTGGAAAGAGCATATTGTTAATTAAAAATACCCATTGTGCATTTCAGTTCAGTTGGTTCTTGTAACAGAAAGGAGTACAAAACCCCACTTACCCCCAAGCACAACACAGGAAGCCCAAGCCAAGTTGACCAAGACAGTTATTAGATATATAAATACTGTAAACTGCTGCTTATAAGAGCCCCCCCTTCCCAGAATTTATAAGCCCCTTAGCCCCTTAGCCCCTTAAGCCCATCTACCTTTAGACAAACGAATAAAACCATCCAATTATGGCCCCCCCCCCCTCCCCCTTCCCCGGATATAAGTTCCCCTCTTGCTTTTCTTTTTTCTTGTAATACCAAAGTAAAAAAGGCCCCAGAGCTGTTTCTTGGACATAGAAATGTTAATGATAGAAGAGCAAAGATGAACTTCAAGAGAAAAGTCTGAACTTCAGTTTTGTTATATACCATGTTTATTCGTGTTGCTAGTTTTAATTCTATTCCAAATTTATTGAAATTAACTTAATTGCCAACGAGCCAGCCGAGCGAAGACGCTCGGCTGGCGAGGCGGCAGAGAAGAGTGCCGCGCGAAGAATGGTGTATGCGAAAAAATTCTCGATCGGCATTGAAAAGTGTAAGGTAAGGTGTAAGGTGTACAGATGTAAGAATGTCTCAGTTTAAGCCAATTGCAAGGAAGGAACTATTCAAGCCAATGAAAAGACGTGTTACATTGTAAATGAAAAATTCAGTGTTGTTTTTTTATGCTCTTTCAAAGCAACAGTTATACAATACAACACGATTCATAGTCTTTGTTATGTTATTCTTTATAATGTTACATTAATAACAAGAACTAGTCACATCCTTTCACATGTTCAAGTTATTAAATGACTTGGTTAATATTACCAAGCCCTTAAAACCTTAGTACAGCTTCCATGTTACTCTTATTAAAAACCCTTTTATCAATTGGAAAAAACTATGCCTCAGCATAAACCCCCTTATCAAACCACAAATTGATCGCTCGTTGGCACTCTATCGATAGGTATATCTAGTTTATTATGACGTTTTAAAGCTTAACCCTTTAACTCCCGGGATCTGGCTGCTACACATTACCATATAAATTAGAAGCAAGAATTTGGTGTTAGATCAAGATAACAACTCCTACCTGATACATTTGAGTATTCTCATTAACTCTTTGTTGGACAGTGAGTGGATATTGTGGGGAGAAGTTACATGTGAATCACTTCTGGGAGCTAAAGGTTTAATTAAAAACACAACGAGTAAATGCAAAACGTACTTGATCAGCACTACTACAGCTTTTTTTCTATTTCGGTTATAACCCTCCTAAGACCCCGGATTTTTTTTCGGATTTTCAAGGCAGCTATGAGGCAGATTAACTCGCTGTTGAGAGGAGCAAGAGAGGGAACTAAAGACTTGTTATGCGGCTGCAAATCAGCCTGAAAAAGCTCACAAAATTCAAACAAACAAACAACATGAAGGCAAGTAAAGCTTGTCATTTCTTCAAAAGCATTTCAAATTTCTAGGTTAAGTATACAACAGTTCATGCTCGGACAAATCTTCATATTTCGGCCGTTGAACAAAATAAGCATATTTGCATAGTTATGGAGGCTCACTGTGCGAGCTTCTGCTGCTCATGGGCTCAGTCACGCATTCAGTGTGGAACTTTAAAGAAGAAAGGGGCGAGATCGCCCAAAATGCTCCATTTATTTTTAATGGGTGGGGAGGGAAGCGGGGCTGATGTCAGCCTTAATTTTTGTCACGCTCTCGGATAATGAAAATTAACGAAAGAGTTGCAGTGGATCAGGAAATAGTGACAACCGACTTTAACTCGCCCGGTCCTTGGCTTGTCTCTAATCTACTGACTTAGAATTTTAAACAGGTTTCCTCTTTTATGAAAATTTGTCGGTTTGATTTATCTTCTATTCGGAAAATCATGAAAATGACAACGATCTTACCAAGATAAACTTACCCACTAAATAAATATGAGTCAAAGGAATGTAACCGAAGAGTAAGGCAAAGACCTCAACAAGTGGCGCGTCAACAGTTAGGAAACCTGATATCCGTTGTGACGTCATATGATTATTTAACTTAAGAGAATGTCACGATTTCATGCTAAAATTCTAGGAACCAAGGAATGCGAGTCACCAAAGGTCATTCGTCTTCCACCTCTCGTCTTTTCGAATTTCTCGTTTGTAAAAGTGTTCTACAGTTATCTACAAATCATCTAGTTTTGCGCATCAGCCGAAAGAAAGGAAGTCGAGTTGTGGGTGAATTTTTCTAGAGTTTCGAGTTACAGATTGGTTGAATCCTTGCCTCTGTGTTCCAGGTAAGACTAAGTGCAGCGGTTTAGAAGATGTTTTGATGACAGTCGTCGTTTGCAGTAGCCTCAGTTGCGGAGATGCCCCGAACAACCTGCTTCAGTGTAACTATCATCGTGTGTACAGTCGTATGTTATTCTAGTGTAAACCAAAAGCGAAGCAAGATCAATTTAGTCGAGTCTGAAGATAATGTAAGGGTTAAGGATCAGTTCGATAAACCTTCGAGCGCGAGGTCAATACCTTTCGTTTTGTCAGAAATCTCGATGAGAAACTTCTGAGCACTTAGACTATTGTGAAAATCTTTGGACAGAGACTTACTTGTGAAAAAATCGGCTCGGGAGCTCGCTATGCTGGCATGTAAACCATTTTCAGAACAAACCAAGCGTGTCATGAACTCAAGGAACAGAGGTGTTGTTATGTTGATCAAGCGGTTGTAACAATTCCGTAGGTTGCTTGTCTTCGCAAATCTACCGCTTTTGTCTCTCTTATCGGCTGCTAATCATGTCTAACGCATGTAAGTGTGTTCCACGTTGTGTAGACGTTCGTAATTTGATTTGACCGTCTGTGCAGTCACATTGACTCGCATTGAAGAGTATACAAATTAACTCGGTTTTAAAAATATTTCACCATGGTTTCTGTAATTGTAATAGGTAACTGGCAGCGATAGACATAATCAAAGAACACTGAGTAAAACTACCAAATCACTGCAATCGATAGAGAATCCCTCTTTCTGTCTCTGGAATACTGATTCAAATCATTTCCATTTTCACTTAATGAAGGGACATTCCCTCTGCCCCCGGTCGCTTTCAGCTGGGAATTTTCCCTTTTTATATTTACGGTTATTCAAATTTTGCCGCAGCTAAATTCTTTAATTTGAACATAAGATTGTCATGTAAGGGACAAATTATCAGGGAATGAAGCTTGTAAGAGATAAAGGTGTGCAAAGAAACCCCCGATTTTTCCTTTCGTATTGTGGCATGTTTAACTTGAACTTCAAATGATAAATTTGGAAAATGAACTGATCGCTGAAGCGCTCGGCGAAGACAAATAATATTTTCCTTTGTGTTATTTTTCAGTAATGGAGGTTCCTCAAGGCAAGAGAGATCAAGATCGAAAACAAGACAGCTCTCCAGGTTTGAAAACACTTAATGTGAACATTAGCAGTTTTCTACTATGGAATCTTTCTTGCTTAGACTAGAGCTACATATTTGCAAGTTAACTGTAAATTAAGATCATGACCTTAAATTTTGTTTGAAAGCAAAACTAATACAACGACTCGAAGTGTGCTGCAAATATTGCATGGTTCTCAGAGCTGTTAGTTAGAGCCTAACCGGAAAAAAAACTGCGGGTTAGTCTGCCATTTTTAGGTGGATACTTTCACCTTATTTTCCTTAAAGTGATACATCATTGGTCAGTATCAGGTTTATAACCCATTCAGAACAAAACTTAAACATGTTTCAAAGATGTTTTGTCAAACACAGTTTGAACTATTTTCCTTTAAAGGATCTAGCTTTCGCTTGTAATCTGAGTGTAGCGTTACAAGATAACGTACAAATTTACGTCCGATTTAGTTTTTAAGTTCTCTGTTTCTAATTTACATTCGGTTAAGCCCGGTTTAAAGGAAGTTTATTCAAAAGAAGGTTGCTTAAAAGAAGTTTATTTTGCTACGCAAAATATAGAAAGGTGTTGAATTGAAATCTGTAATTGGTGAAATGAACTCAAAATCTGTAAATCTGTAATTTCCGAGTTTGCGAAATTGAAAAACAAGAGGTGGAGAAATCTTATGGCCATTAGCCGGATGAATTTTTCAACACTTATTAGAAATATTTCTTTTATTATGGATCTATCCTCGCTTAGAACTGATTGCCAACGGACATTAAAAGTTAAAGTATTAATTCATTCCACACATTTAAACAAATGCTTTCAGCCTTTTATAATTTAAAAGCTATTTTTATAATCCTCCAAACAGGGGAGTGTAAGTTCAGAGAAATGGGAATGGGGGGGGGGGGGGGGGGCGATACGTTTTAGACTTAATTTTGTTGAAAATACTCAGCTTTTCATTAAAATTAAAATTTGAGTTCATTTACTTTGATTTAATTTGTCTTTTACGTATACACGTTTGCAACGAATTAGATGAATTAAAGTTCAACCGAACATGTTTTGCTGATGTGAATGGGCTATAAGATGTATGAACCTATTCCCAGTTTACAAGTTGCATTGAGGTTCGTGCAGTATTCCAAGGATGCGCGGGAAACTGAATAGAACCCAGTCTTGCACGTTCACGATGACCTGGCTGCTCACTGTTTCTTACTGCCTTCATCATTTAAACCTCTTTACGGCCCTCGGGCCTATTGAGACCTATGTTAGGATATGTTTTTTTAGGTTATGGTGCTCTGTAGATTGTAGAAGGAGGGGGAAACACAGCATTTGTTATGACTGATCCTCGAACTATGACGGGCGAGTTTAACATAATTTTTTCACTTCAATATCAATATTTTATGTAGAAAGCTCAACGGCCGATAATAAGGCATAACCTAAAGGCTGGTTTTCATTTACAACGGAGTCTGAGTCGTTATTGAGAAGTGCAGATTAATACAATCAAGTTGAAATCAAGCTGGTTTGATCTTCCGCTTCTGCCTTCAATGAAGTTTTTCACTGATCATAAGCATCGGAGTCCAAAGCACAATCAGAAGAAAATGAAGCCGTTCTGATTCTTCCCACAGGACGAAATATCAAGAATCCGTAAACGGAAACGTGGAAGAAATATGTGAAACCATTGCGGAAACACGCCGCTGTCGGTTTGGTGACGTTTACTCGTGTTTCCGTTGCTGTGGTCACAGTGGAACCGTACCACTTTTTTACATGTTTCCGTCAGGTTTCAGTTGGCGGAAACAAACATTTCCGAAAGTGTAACTTCATGTTAACATGAGCGGAAACACATTGTAAAGTTGCAGAAACATTAATTTTTTTATATTTCCGTCGACGTAATCAGACCTAAACGTTCACGGAAATGCAAGGTTACGTTCCGGAAACACGTTTTTCTCTTGTTTCCGTTGACGTAATTAGACAGAATGTCGACGGAAATACTAGGTTACTTTTCGGAAACAGATTTTTGTCTTATTTCTGCTGACGAATTCAGACCTAGAGGGGACGGAAACACTAGATTTTGTTCCAGAAACACTTTTTTTTCTTGTTTCCTTTATATATCGGACTCTTTCAGCACTCGTTATTCTTGATCTTCCTTTTCCATTGCAGGACAGGTAAATATGTTGTGATCGTGCGGTTTTGTATGACCCATACCAGACTTTTACCGTCCGTTTGTGAAATCTATGCTCCACTATGTAAAATCACACATACACAAGAGCTATATTTTCTTTACAGCTTCAATAAATTTATGTTATTCTTCTTCTTTTCTTCAATCAATCGACCGGTAACAATTTTTATTATTTAAAAAGTACGTTTATATTCGCTTCTCGTCCTTGTCATTTAAACATAACATGGCTGAAATTCCTTACTTAACAAATGAACATCAAGAAAAAATTACAGTATGTATGAAATGTCAAATGTTCTGAAAATGTATAGAATGGGCCAGTAACCTCAAAATAATGATCATAATTTAATCGCGGATCGGTTCCAGTGCTCCAATGTTTCAATTGACTCAACGGTCTCAAATGTCGACCCACATCGACCCAAACTGTTCCAGCGATCCAATTATCTCGAATGACCCAACTGCCTCAAATGACCAAATTGATTTCAGTGAACCAACAGCCTGACACGACCCAATCGGCTGACAAAGAATAGCAATGAGTAAAGAGCGATGAAGGTTTGTAAAAAACAGGGTGTGAAGATTCAGAAAGATAATTGGAGAGGCGGAAAGACTAGCTGTACATAAAGACCGTTTAAGGTCTGTAAAGAACGGTGCGTAAAGATTCGTTAAGAAAATCAAAACGCGTAAAGGTTATCTCTGCGTAAAGGCCGTTAGAGGTCCGTAAAGAACAGTTTGTTAAGAATGGTAAAGATATTGAAAGACGCGTAAAGCCTAACTGTGGGTTAAGAGAGCTAGAGGTCCGTATATAACAGTGGGTAAATATGAGAACTATTAAAAGTCTGTAAAGAACAGTGCGTAAAGATTCGTAAAGAGAATTAAAGACCCATAAAGACTAGCTAGCTGTGCGTAAAGAGCGTTAAAGGTCCGTCAATTACAGTGCGCATAAAGTCCTAAAGAAACTTAATAGTTTTACGAAGAAACATCCAATTGCAAATCACTCGGTAATTCACTGATGACTGATAAGACACATTTATTTCACATATTTTGGTAGTACTTTCAATATTGATCTGTGAACTATAACCATCCCAATCTACGCCCTTTACGCGCCTTTAATATTAACTACAGAGTCGGCTTTGCGCAGTCTCTGCGTCAAAGCATGCTTACGGGACACGGAATTTGTTTTTTACGCAAGAAATGAAGAAAAGTAAAGTGGCGATTTCATGCTGCGTTATAATATTAATTTTATTACTTTGCAAGCCGTATCATCAGTCGGAGTTACTAATTCATATACAAACTTTCTCACGATAGTTGTTCTGAAAATCCATATTTAGAATTTCATTGATATGGAAGTGCAATTTCCTAACGTTTCAATTTCGTCAAAATAGTAAAAACCATGCACAAAACCATGATCGGTTTGTTTTCATTGCAAAGATTCAACAAGGATATCAAAAATTCCGTTGCAGAGACACAACGGAAACGAACAACAGCGGAAACGTCCTGACTTAAATATGACGGTAACATGAATTGAAATTTCCGTTCCGGAAACATGACGGAAACTGGACAGAATCGCCAAGACTTGCCATAATACGTTTCCGAAAAACGTAAATGTAGCGGAAACATGAAGCTATATATTTCCGTCACATTTAAGAAATCTGGAAACAAGGGGTTTCGTCCTGTGTCCGACCGTTGAGCTTATGACTCCGCTCATGACTCCGATTTTTTAGTTTTCACCCAGTCGGAAGTGCCCTTACGACTCCAACTACAACTCCGACTCCGTTGCTAGTGGAAACCAGCCCTTAAGACATTTTGAAAAGAAGGATATCCCGAAAAGATTATTGGTTTTTTTGTTTTTTGTTTTTTGTTTTTAATAGGGATAAGGCTGGAGAAGGGCGAGCTTATGGAAATCTTGGCAATGCCTATCAGAGCTTAGGCGATTTTCGTAAGGCAATCAAGTACCATGAGCGTCGTCTACAAATTGCAAAAGAGGTGGGGGATAAAGCTGGAGAAGGACGGGCTTATGGAAATCTTGGCAATGCCTATCAGAGGTTATGCGATTTTCATAAGGCAATCAAGTATCATGAGCATCGTCTACAAATTGCAAAAGAAGTAGGGGATAAAGATGGAGAAGGACAGGCTTATGGAAATCTTGGCCATACATATTTTATGCTTAACCACATCTCTAAAGATCGAGATTCATTTTTGAAAGCCCGTGACTGCTTTAGTTCCAGTTTGTCAAAGTTCAATGAAATTCGGGCCCATCTCCGGTTTAAAGACGAGTGGAAAATTAGCTACCGCGATACGTATAATAGTGTATACGAGAATTTGTGGCGTCTTTATTTAAACCAAGGTGAAGTTAATGATGCCTTGCATGTTGCTGAGGATGGACGGGCGCAGGCTCTAAAAGACCTCATGGAAGAAAATTATGGGTGTCAAGACTTATACTCTTGGTTTCATTCCTCAGAAAAGTCAACTGGTTGCTCTCTTAGATCCATTCATTCGACAACAGTTTTCATAGCTCTCAATAGACAAGAAATAATTTTCTGGGTCATAAGGAAAGATGAAGAAGTCACCTTGAGGAGAAGAGAGGTAAGAGACTATGTTTCCGAAGAAGACGTGAGAACTTTCCTTTCGACTCTACACCATACCACCTTGGACGAAATTGGTGTACGTGCTGGCGTTAAAATCGAAAATCGCTCACTTGATGAGTCACGTGAGGTGGGGTGCACGACTGACAGGGCCCCTGTCAATATTTCTCGGCCTCTTTCACCACAGGAAAGCTTAAAGAGCTTTTTTGACCTCATCATTGCTCCTGTTGCTGACCTGGTTCATGGAAATGACCTCATTTTCATCCCAGAAGGTCCATTATGTTTGGTACCCTATGCAGCACTGATGAACCCAAAACAGGAGTATCTGTGCGAGTCTCTAAAGATCAGATTGATTCCGTCCTTGACCACTTTGAAATTAATTACCGATTCTCCAGCTGACTTCCACAATAAGACAGGCGCCCTTCTCGTGGGAGATCCGTACCTAGAGGAAGTTCTCTATAAAGGGAGAAAGTTGTGTGAGCTGCCATATGCAAAGAAAGAAGTAGAGATGATTGGAAGAATCCTAGGAACAGTTCCCCTTATTGGAAAAATGGCGACTAAAGGAGAAGTCTTAAAGCGACTATCCACGGTTGCTTTAGTGCACATCGCCGCACATGGCAAAATGGATACAGGAGAAATTATTTTGGCCCCAAACCCTGCTGAGGAATCCCATCATCCTGAGGAGAAAGACTTTTTGTTGACGATGGCGGATGTGTTGGAAGCCAAGCTGCGGGCAAGGTTGGTTGTGTTGAGTTGCTGTCATAGTGCTCATGGAGAAATAAAGGCTGAGGGAGTGGTTGGTATATCTCGAGCATTTTTAGGTGCCGGGGCTCGGTCCGTTTTGGTGTCCCTCTGGGGAATTGATGACGAAGCCACTTTCCGGTTCATGAAACATTTCTATAAAGAACTAGTTAAAGGAAGGAGGGTCAGTGAAGCTCTTAACCAAGCCATGAAATGTATGAGAGAGTCTGAAGAGTTCGGGGAAGTAAAGTGCTGGGCACCATTTGTTCTCATTGGGGATGATGTCACTCTGGAGCTAAATGGAACTGATTCAGTCTAGTCGCCACTGAGTGTAAATATAACTTGTTTTGATATTTTCCTTTAATGTTCTTAATACTCTTAAAATGCTTAGTCTTGACGTCAAATTTTACACACTTCATTTATCTGCATTCTCTATTACAATATGACTCGATTGCAAACCCACCCAAATGTCATTTCATTTCAAGCCACAGGAGTTGTATTTGTGGACTGTTTCATACGAGATTTCGCGCCCGCCACTGTTTGCCTTTGCTCCAGAACCTGATTGCGATTTCATAGGAATGGGCGTTCAAGGATGAACGCAGAAAACTCACCTGACTAACTCTAATAAGGTGATAACGAGGTTCCCTACTTTATTCTGTACATCATATTCCCGTCAAGAAGATAACACAGCTTAGTCTTTTAGAGGCTTGAGACATTGTGGATAGAAATTGTTGAGTTTTCTAGCCACTGTATAAGCAGTACAAAATGTACTCCAGCCAACAAAAAAACAATCGATCATACAAGGAAAATGTAAAGAGGACAGTCAGAGTTTTAAACAAACTACATGGTGATTTCCTTTATTTGTAAAAATACAAGAAGTTTCCAATGGTGTTGTTCTTTTTCTACCCATAGATGGCCGCTACCCGAAGAAGATAAATGAAAACTACAATTGTCATTGTCCGTCAGTTAAGATTAACATGGGAATGAATCTTGATGTGATAAACCCTTTCAGTGCCATGGCCGGTACTATTCTGTATTTCAAACAGCATGAAATAACTCAAAATTTAGGAGTTTGGAAATGATCTGGCTCACTTTGCATAGCAAAAGATCAATGTTAGTAGGAAAAATTTTTTTTATATGCTCATGTTTGACAAATCGTAACAAACCATAGTCACTGGTTGGATTTTATATGTTGTAACTTATCAAATTTGATAATCAACTTGATAGCATACATACACATGATTTAACCGTATAAATATATTGGTTTTGAATTTAATAACAAGTAAGAGTTTAGGTTTCAAAAATGTGGACACTACACAGGCAGCAGAGGGCCTAGCACCCTTACCCCCCCCCCCCCCCTCCAGTAATTTTTTTAGAGCTCTTTAGTTGTGGTAACATGTGACTCAGTGCAACTTCATGCACCAAGTTGGATAAAATGCCTGGCTCTTTTTAATTAAACTCGAGTCTCTGTTCAAAGCAGTTCTGAAAAGTCGTGTTTTTAGTAAGGAAATCTGTGAAGCCACTGTAGGCCCTGAGTGGGGTTAGCTTTAGTGTCCTGTTTAATAAAGAAAGAGACCAGTCGTAAATCAGGGCATGAAAAAAATTATTTTACATTTTTCAGTCAGAAATGATAACATCGAAAGCTTCTCCCTCCGCACAGAGGTTGCAACTCAGCAGAATCAGATGCGAGGATGGGGAGCCAAACTTTATATAGTGTTAAAGATTAAGATTACGGGATCCACTGAACTAATTTCAACTTATTAAATATTAATTGGATTGGTATTTTGATTTTTAGGTTGTTATAGCTTACTTAGAATATTCCTGTATACTGTTTTCATCGGCAGGTGTTGTATAAGTTGACTGTTGATATCAAACAAGTAGTTGAATGATTGCTCATGTTTATTTTAGAATGCAAGTAAGTATTTTATTGATGGAAGTGCTTCGACTTCAGCATTGGCTTTTAAGTATAAACGCGGGGAATTATTGCATTGGAGTAGTTTAGAGATTTGTTTTTGGTATGGTTTTAGGGTACACGGAAATGACCTACTTCAAATTCATATGCATATGCTAGAACTGATTTGTTTTTAAAGTACAATCTTCTCTTTTTGGAGATACTTTTAATTAAGAAGCCGAGTCATTATTTATGGTATTCACTCATTTGACCTAATACCAGCTTTCACAGGCTATTTCTTCCTGGAATTTTTATAATCACTGATTTAGTACCATGATCTGAAGTTTTGTGTTTTTTTTTTTGCTACTTTAACCCACGCCATGCCAAACCAATGTTTACAGCTAATAATAATTGTGGCTATTGTTTTACAGCTTGTAAAATGTTATTCCATCAGTGTGACTGGAATCACTTGCTAGTTTCCTGTTAATTCATGGAAAGTAGGCATTACCATCAGTTGGCCCTTCTCCAAATACGAACTGTTTACTCTTGTTATAAATTATTGTCACGCAACTACCTTTAAACAGTGTTTCTGTAAACATATCAATGTTACAGTTACATGAATTTCCTTAAAGTGGTACCTAGTAATTTTTATAATGCTCACGTTCGTTTATTTTGGCCTGGAGACCCGCGAAGGACAGCGAACCTTTAAACATGAAAAAGATTTTGACGATGTTTATTTGATGTTAGGTCTTTATGCTGATCATCTCTTTGGACAAGCGCAGTTATGTTACAACCTACTGTGCAAGGCACTACGTAAGCATAAATTAATAACGGGTGATAGTCTGATGACCGACTACCAATCTCCTGTCAGTTCTAGCTTGGTCACCTTAAAAGAACGTGAGCAACATTCTCGTAGGCAGTGGAGCAGTTATCAGCTGAACAGTTGAGTTGTCAAGTTAAGCCTAACAAGTTGTATTACAATCCAAGCCATTAAACAAGAGTGAGTTTACAGTTGCAGTTTACGTTGTTTGGTAGTTCAGATAGTCCCAAACCAAAAGACTTCTTAACAGTTGGCCATATATGTTCCCCAAAAGGACGTTCGGTGCTAATAAACGTTGAATAATCAACAACTTTTCAGGTGGGTGTCGATGGCTAGTGGAGGATATTTACCATATGCACCCTCTGATTGGCTACTCAAATGCCGTACAGCCTTTGCTATCTACCTCCGAGCAACTTGCACTGGATTTGCCCACGCACATATTGTAATCGTTGCAGGAATAAATATCAACCACTAGCCACCTCCACTTTGGTGAAGAGCTGTTAGACGTTTGAAGTTTAATTCCCTGAAGTGCTTTGGATTGGATGAAGAAAAACAAAAACCAAAATAATCAAGTGTCTTCAAGAAAGGATATCCCTACAATTCTTTTTCTGAGCACTGCTCTTATTAATCATATTCCTGACAAATTACTTTATAGGCAAGTTATTTGAAACCTAGATGAAAGAGTAATATCGAAGGCATGTGAGGTTTGGTTTGTTAATTTATTTCTAATTGAGCGTACATAATACTCCTGATTGGAAAAGGTTTTTTCTCTTGGTAAAATAGTGATCATATGTGGTGGCTGCTTGAAATGAATTCTTCAGGAAGACATTCGTCTTCAGATATTTTTTTTAATGTTCGTGCACGAATTAAAAAGACAAAAAAAGAAAAAGTCAAATGATCAGCAAAAATGAATGGGCAAGTCAGATATGTCTGTGATGACAGCTTATCAAATGATGACAGTGTAATAGTGTGAAATTGTCACCAGAGATCAACTGCATATCAGCTGTTAGAGCACTATGGCAGTGTGATCTTCCATAATATTTGTGTTAGACCCAAGGAGCTCTATTCAAAGGGATGCTCAGAGTGTAGCCTGAAAAGAGATGTTTAGAACTCAACCATAGATTTTATTTTTCTTCCAGCCCTCTAAGAATTAGTGGTAAAATATATACTGCAGTGTGTTTGCTACTGCACTTTGGGACTTCAGAAAGTAACCTAATCTATTCAAGCATTCTCTTCCACTGAGTCGAAATTTGGCAATGGGCATTCTTTTGCCCTTCATATGATTACTGAAAATAAAAATACACAAAGATTCAAAGTAATAAATTAAAAGCACTATTGGGACTGTGATGCTCTCTAACCTCAAAGTGTGTATTTTTGTTTTTGTTAACTTTCTACTTTTCATTTAGCATTTTCAAACCAAAACCAAAACAAAGGCCTTGCTGTTAAACCTTATTGATATTAGATTAATTAAGGCTCAATCAAAATTGTAAATTGTGCTGTCCATGACAAGAAAAAGATTACCATGTTCAAATTTGTCTCAGCTGGTCTCCTTTAATAGCTAACTACATTAAGTCATGGTGTGGCCTTTTCACTCCCAGGATCAGAGGGCTAACTGATCACTCAACTGACAACCTTACAGTTTCTTTTCTTTAGTAGTGCTGAGAATAAGCTTAAGATTGTTTTAATGCTCAACCAAAAATCATTGTCAAGTTGTCTTTTTAAAGCCATGCTTAACTATTGCCAATATCAAGAAGCTCAAACAGAGCAAGCATTGTTTGTTTCTGTGGAGTGGAATAACCCTCAAGATTTTGGAGAATCAGAACTACTAGTGTACAAAAATTTGGAGCCTGACAGAGCCTGAGTACCACCTGATTACCGTTCTTAGAGCCAGAGACTTTCTGACAGCAGATGAAAGGTAACACATCAATCTTACCTTTTTTCATTTCTTTCAATAAAATAAAACAAGTGCTGTGGGAGGTAAAGCCTTAATTTTAAGGAGAGTTACTTCCAAGATTATTTCATTTAAGTTCATTCTTATATTTTCAACAATCTGGCAATGAAAAGACTGCCTTACACCTCATGAGATAGTTGGCATAAAAGTGTTATGAATTGTTCATGATAAGGATTGATTTATTTTCTTTCATTTATGAGTAAGACATAGCAGGATAAAACAATAGAGCAGTGTACCTTTGTGCAGGAAGCCTCCCCTCATTAATCCTTTGGCCCCTAAGAGTGACCAGCATCTAACTTCTCCTTACTATAATGATCACTCCTGAGTCAAACATGAAAGTCACGAGAATAGAACAGATGATCACCAACTAGAGCAGCTCGACTGTTAAACAAATTCTCCTTGTCAGCCTCTTTAGAAATGTATGGAGAACAGTATGGAGAATATGCATACTGATATTAAGGTGTAAAGACTTCCATGTAACCAGCGCTTACTAATCCTTGCCAAATAAAACAAAGTTAAGTAAGTCACCTTTGTGAATATCGTTAAATTATGAAACAACTTTGATATCTTTGCTTCCCCAGCTTGGAAGAAAACAGACAAATTTCAATTTCTTACACTCAATTACTGTTAATGTCAGACTAAAAGTTATGGACATCAGATAAGGTCAAGGAATGTTATGTTACACTTTCTAAAAAGAAAGCATATTGATACAAGACATAATAATAGCAAGGGGATCAATTTGTGTTGTTATTTTCCCTCTATTGTTTGATAGTTATGTAATAAAATTGAAATAAACAATTGTGAAATTATGGCATTTGTTATTTCAGAGGTCAAGAGAAAAAGAAATGCCCGGTGAGGATATTTTTTTTCAACATTTATCAATTTACTTTGCAACAAATAATTCTTGAAAGATTAATTCAAGTCTTAAAACTTCCATTTCAAATGAATACTCACACATACTCTTGAATAATCTTTGACAAGGCACTTAACCACAATACTTATAATTACTTTATTAAGATTTTTATATCCACAGGTTACTAACAAACTCGTTTACACAATTAAAGTAGGAATATTTCAATTTATTCTTAAATATGGTCTACATTTAAACCAAGAAGACGAGTGCTAGATTTACAACAGAATGTTAACTTACTTAAACCACAACTGTAAAACTAGATTAAGATTTAAATGTTTGTAAAATTACATATGCATCATAAATAATATACTATTCAATAAATAATTACTCTGCAACCACAAGACAAAAACATAATTTACATGACCAGTTTAGACAAAATGTTTTTCACAACACATCTGTTCCTTGATGTTTCAATAAAATACCTTTTTTTAAACACTGACAACTACATGAGTTTACTGTTGATATCACAGATGGTGAAGATCTGCATGTACCCAAAAGATCATCTCCTTCAACTGGAGATTTGGTTAAGTGCCAACTAATAATTATTATTAGATAATGTTTACTGTTTATACAAAACATGAAGAAGATCTACCTGAAGGACCACCCCACGCAGGCAGTGATTTGGGTAAATGTCAACTGTAAAGTAATATTTTCTTTTCTTCTATAATGCTATGATTCCACAAAATGTTGCACCTGTAAACAGTGAATAGTCTCTCCCCTCTGTACCAAGTTGCAAAAGTGACACCATACCTTCCCGAAGTACAATTTTCCTGTTAAATTCTTAGCAATACAAAATGATATTTTCCTTTGGCCATTTCCAATAAAGCAGATGTTCATAATTTAGCAATGTTACCATCACTTGGTTCAGTGTTGTCACTTCAACAAAATGTTTTCTTACTAATTCAATAAGAGAATTTGTGCAGTATTTTTAATAAACTTGTTCAAAGGTTAAGGATTCTTTTCTCATAAAATAGATGTGGACAAGAAAAATAATAAAAAAAGAAGGGGTGGAAGAAATGAAATAGTAAAGTAAAGTAAGTTGTAACCTAACAACAGCTGACATTACAATAAACTGGGCTAACATTTGCTTTAAATGTCATTTTTCACAATATTAAGAAAATCTTAAATTTTTCATGCTCATGCAAACTAAATGACATTTTAGAAACAATATGGGGCCCAAGAAATATTTTTCAATTTGTAACAAATAGACATTATAACAAAGAAAGTGTGCACAAATTCCTTCTATTGCATCAAAATTTAAATAAATAAATGGGTGAGCACAGTGAGCTTATGAGTTTTTTAATCAAAGCAAAAAGTGGATGAAAATTGTTCAAGCACTTTCCATGGTATGATGTTTTCATTTAAGACATACTAAGTGTGTTTCTTACTGTCCAACAGAGATTGGTTAGTTAACGACTGTGAAATTACATTGGTTGTTTAATTAGAGCCACAAATGACAGCATAGTGGCAGTGGCCAAGGCAGTGAACATGGTGGCCATGCCTACTACATCACCATAACTTTGAACTAAAAATATGAAAATGAAATCAACTGTCTCTCATTCATTTTATAAAATTAATGTCATTCTAACGGATGAGTTCAGCTATAACTGCAAATAAAAACTTCTTACTAAGCCTGAGGGCCATACAAGAGAACATTTTCCTGATGCCCTTCCAAAAATAACTGATGGCCAATATTCCTCAGTAGAACTTGAGCAAGCAAAGTTAGCAAGTGATTCATTATATTGCACTTGGACTGAACACTTTTAATTCTAAGTTTGATACCTTTCAAAACAAAAATACATGGGTTATGATCGTTTCAGTGGAAACGGTCTGCATGGAAAATTACTGAACAAGTAAGAACCAAATCAGTGCTGGTGTTTACCTCAAGACTTCCTTGCCATAATAGTAATGCGAATTAAAGTTAATCTTTCTAACTGTGGTGGACATTCCACCACATAGGCTGATTTATGCATCGGTGCCACTGACTTGTAGGGTAGCGTTTGTATTACATTGTACTGAACAACAGCATCCCTCAAACCAGCTATCTCAGTTTCCACAATCACTTTGTTCCTTATTGAATTGTTGGAAGCCCTACAGCGAAAACATGGAACGATTACTCAAAGACAGTTCCAAGAATTAACATACAAATTAGTGTCAAAGGAAAATCATTTAAATAAGAATTTTGCCATCGTCGTTAACATTCTTTATCAATAAGCGTCAGTAACAATAAAAAAAAAATAAATTGAAAAAATAAAAAAAGGCGAGAAAGGCTAATTGACCAAAGCAACGACAGGGATAATTTTCATACAACTCATCGCTGACCAAGCTGCGAACTTCTTTCCACTTACCTCTACTGAATGAGTTAAAGTCGGTCGTAAGGACTTGCAAGAAAAACTTTACCCTACGAAAGGCTAGCTCAAGATTTCCATTACAAAATAGAACTTTCACGGCTACTGGTAGGAGAAGTACAAAAGGTTTGCGTTTCACATGGAAAAAATTTAAGTGAAGAATTCGTTAATCACGAACTTGGAGCTTTACGATCGCAATGGCATTCTGGGAAAGTACACGCAAGCTCTGATTGGAGCAATAAAGAGGTGTGACGGAGGTGTGTCCATAACCATGGTTACGAAATTGAACTTTCCAACATGGCAGAATACTGCAGGAGGGAAAATAGTTACTCGTGTATTTGCTTCCCCTGCAACTGATGGATAAACATATAATGCGGATATGTTGTAAGAGCATCACATGAACAAACAGTTCTATCTCTGAAACGAAATTTATTGGCACCACAACGGTAAGTTAATAAAATATTCACAATTCTTTACCAAGTATTAAGCCATCTAAACCAGGTTGCAAAATTTGAGACCTACTTCTCTTCCAAGTTTCTCCAAGCAAAGGAATGTTGACATATGTTGTTTTAGGAAATATTGAAGTCACCCCATGACAGTCAAGCTGTGAATGGTGTATACATTTATCCTTCTACACAGAGCAAGAATGAAAACCAAGGGCAAGGAGTTAGTTGAGATTAACGATATATGCGACGAATTTTCCAGTTGCAGTCAATATCAATATCTGCTGGAACAACACAATTCAAACTTTATTGAGGCTAAAATAGAAAAAAAACTTTATTTTATTATATCGATCAAAAGGTACACAGTTTATAGGTCATGAATGAGAGTTAACAAAATAAGTGCATTGGTTCTAAAACCCTTCATATATAGTGAAAGCCTAAAACTTACTGAAATACAATGAGGTTGCTGGCGCATATGTAATCAGAATACACTGTGATAAAATGATTAAGAGATTGCTAATGCAGGACTTGCTTTATGAAATGCCTGATACCAAAACCCAAAAAACACCCTGGGATAAAAATTGGGCACGTATTCCCCAACCAAATGCAGCAGCTCAAACTCTGGGGGTCAGAGGAGTAAATTACTGAGTAAAATTGTGATCAGTACATTTTCAAAGATTTAGTATTAAGCTAAATACAGTACAACCATTGATTCTTGCAAAAAAATCCTTTACAACAACCGCACAATAATTACTGCTCCAATACATATATGTTATCGCTGACTGTAACCAATAAATCTAAACAGACTTTGTAAAGACATATTTTGCTAACTTCCATTTTGTTGTCTCAAAGTAACACTGATAAGAAGATCTCAAGTATTTCAAACCACTCGATAATTCAATAACGTTTATATCTGATATATTGGTTTACTAATGCCTGAGTAACAGATAATGATATTATCATTTTTAATGGGAGAAGAGAGGGGAAGGGGGGCAACCATAAGAAAGCTTGAACGTATCTATGGATTGTTTTTTAAGTAAATTTCATTATGGATATTACAGTAATAACATGCATTAAATTAAATTATTAAAGCTGACTTTCCGTGCTCATATAGAGTGACAGATGATGGGAAACTAAATGGAATCAATGTTGTTAAATTGAAGAAATTTACAAAGTTTCAGTGCAAAATACAGATTTCATTACAATCCATCATTACCTGAAACTACTTCAAAAATTATGTAAGATGAAAGTGGTGAGTTGTTAATGTCAGCCAAACTTTTGAAACAATCTTCCCTTCAAACAGGTATCACTAGGATTTGGAAATATAAAATGATTATAGGCATGCCCACATTTGTTCATAAAAATTACCCTTTACAAAAACATTTACTACTACACTAAAACAATCACAATTAATGGTGTCTTAAAAATTTTTTCTTAACGTACTAGTTAATGTTATTGTAGGATCATCATTTGACACTGATCCATTACCTAGAGGAGGAATTTGGATTCAGCAAGATAAGCAAATGGAATAATTTAGGAAAGAACAATGCAGCACTAAATTTTAGTCTTTAAGGAATTGTTATCAGACTGTAAAAATGTATTAAACTTAACAATCTCATAATTTTTTCTTACTTTTTTCATTACTCAAATACATTTTCATGCATACAGAATGAATGTTTTTGGACACTGCACCACTACTTCCACTACCAGTGTATGCCATACTAATAATACATAATCATCTGATATCTTGGTTTTTATCTTCTTTCAAGTAGACAGTTAACACTTAATGCAGCTAGTATACCATGGATATATCAAATCCTTCTTTTTTTTCATTCCTAATGCACTAAGTGGTTAGAATCCATTCCAAAGTGTCTTGTTGCATCTTTACTTAAGTTTGTACATTTGAGCATATACCTGCCAGTATTGCCAAAACCATGCTTCATTTTTGGTAAATCATTGTCTTTAGCTGAAGGAGTTTTATTCACAGACAGACGCAGATTCTGTGATATAGAAGAATTTTTGACAAATGTTGATTTAAACCTGATCGAGCAGCCATAAAATTGCAACATCCAATCCATCCAAGCCTGCTATATAACATTAAGTCAACACCAACCCTAAGGTCACTCATGTAGTCTCATTTCAGAATGAATCTTGTAAACTTAACTCTATCCTGACGTGAATCCCAGGTTCTAGAACTGACCATACAAACAAAGGATTTTCTCAATCCTTATTCAATTTTAGATAGAGAACAATGACTGATTCTTTGTTGTGTTCTGTTTAGGTTTGAATTTTCCTGGTGTTATGGCCATATCTTGTAAAAACATAAACATCCAAAGCCAATCTTAAAAAATCTGACATCTGAAGAATTATAAAAGCTACATGTATGATGAGGAGAATGTCATTGTTCACACTGCACACAAGCAATTTAAAAAATACGTGACTGCCAGTCCCAAACTGGATAAAAATTCTTATCTCAACACCAGGAGAGAAGCACTGGAAGACATAACTTGGTTTAATCTTAGTATTTCCCTCTTGATTGCTGTGATCTGTTCCCTTCCATGTAATAAAGTTCAATGTCTCAACACTTTTAAACTTAATGATTCTAAACTGGTTAACTTTTAATTTGTTTGTGGCTATTCATGTTCCTGTTGTTTTCATTGATTTGTAATTGAAATAAGAAATCGCAAGAGAAAACGTTCTTAGTAAACAGCCATCTAACAGTGAAAATGTACATTTCCAATCATATTTGCATGTCTTTGCAACATCCATGACAATAAAATTATTAAAATTAATTTTAGACCATATAATTGAACTCCACAATCACAAGAGGAATACCTGAAAGAAAACTTACCTCATGCATTAGTTTTTGTGTTTTTTAATACTGTGGACTTTGAAGGGAATTATGGATTACAATAATAGTTGTTAATATATAAGTCGGGTGGCAGATCGTATTATGTATTAATATCTAAACACCTAGAAGTCATATATATGCTACAAGCTTTAGATCTGTTCATCTCCTAAATAACTTATTACATTATTTAAACATGTGGTTAAAAAGAATTAAGCTACCACATTCCTTTCTGTATGATGATGATATTATTAAGGCTTTCAATATTCAATGTTCCTTTTTGTAAATATTATTAAGACTGTAATGTGTGTCGATCAAAAAAAACCATCACCAAAAAAACCCACAATAGGTATCTATTTGAAGCATTGTTACAATGACTGAAGCATAGGAATCTTAATAGTTTATAGATGTCAACCTTAGGAAATCATAAAACTAAAGATGTCTGATGTGTTTTGCATCAAATCAATATTTCACTTCAGATATACCATTTTAAAACTTTCCTGAGCTAATTTGCACAAAGTTATGAGCATGACACTTACAAGCAGATACCCTAGTGTTTTTACATATTTCAGCACCAATCTGGAAACGAAGAGACAAGAATCAACATCAGTTCATATAACATTTATATAATATTTTGTGTCAATGAAATGTGTGATATTTTAATGACAAGATCTATGCACTCTGTAGTTGTGTATTTAACTTTGTCAACCCAAAACAAACAGAGCATTCATTATATGGATATCACATACATGTACATTGCATTCTATTACAGTACTACTCACCAAAGCTGTGTGAAGCAAACATGTGAGGCAGTGTGTCCATTTAACAAGTACCTCCAAAAATGTACTTTCAGATCATTTCAATATACATACTGCACATCAAAACTGTTGTTAGCACTGGAATTTTTTTAAAGGAAAATGTGTCAGTGACATCTACATATATATTATATATGTGTGTGTGTCTAAACAATCAAATTGTTGTATTAAAGGCATCATCAACATAAAAAACAATACAATGTATGGAAATATGGGGTCATACAGAATTTACTTTCAATTGAGGAAAAATTCATGTCTTAAGTATTGCTCAGTGTGGCACCCTTGCATTCATGCTCATTTAGAGTAATATTCTAACTAACTATAATTAAACCATAAATTACAATCAAACTTTCCTTGAAATACTGTGAATTTTCTTGATACATCAGATTGTTTGAAATGTAAATGACACAGATGATAAGTCATGAAATCGAGATTACCGATTCCATAATATATAATCTGTGTGGTTTGTGTGACTGATGGAGTCTTTGTCACATCTCAAAAGATGGATCAGTCCATGATTTGGAGAAGGTGATATAAAAGGGAATATTAATTGATTCCTGTGATTCCAAAAATATCAATTTAAAGGCTTTTGAGAAATAAAAATGAATAGTTTTCATCCTGTTTGTTCATATAGTACCTTGTGATGAGGACATGTTAACTTTTGGCAATAAGTATGAATATTTTTATATTGACTTTTTTCCTTGTTCCTGCAGACATGCTTAAGAATAAAGTTTGTACTGAAATTTATTCCTCGTCGAGTTGCTTAAATCAAAATCATATTCAAAAAACAAATTTCAGAAAGCAAACGATACTCCAATGCTTCTTTAAAACTGGTCAAAACCATTATCAACCAAGTGATTTTTACTGAACAGCAGTCAGTTACCATTCAAGGAGAAGTAGTGTCCAGAAAATCACTCTTTTTACTTTGCACCAACAAAAATTTATTACAAAGATAGAATACTCACTACAGTTTCAGCCTACTAAGCACTTCCTATAAACCACATCAAATCCTCGCCCTAAAATATTGCGTGACGTCATCGAGCTCAACTTTGACGGGGAAACAAACATGGCTGCTGTTAAGAACCGTATCGTTTCAAGCCAGAACTAGTCCGCAGAGCGAGTGCTCACTCATTTTTTTAACGAAAATTACAGCCGCCATCTTGATTTGTATGGCAACGGAAGGCTGGGGAGAGAGTAAAATTTGTACCAGGGGGCGGGTGACAGTCAAAAATAAGGAGTGGGGTGGGGCTTGGAGAACTACTTTGACTCCAAATCAAACATGGCCTGTCGGAATAGTTTAACGTTAGCTGGCGTTAGCAAAACGCCTGCACTGCAGGCTTAGCCAAAACATGTTCCCGAGGAGAAAAAGGTGTCCAAGGACGATAGTGATGCGTCTGAAAGAGTTAGAAGTTTGAAATGATCGACTGCGTTCGTAGTGAACTCAAAGAAACTGCAAGAGAGTACCTCTGATGTCTCGAACAGCTCGAATCGGAAAACAGGTTTACGGAATTTATTTGATGAACTCTGTTCTTTTCCGCCCTTTCAATATGCATGCAAATAGGTATCAGCTCCGAATTTACGTGATTAAGACTAGATCTGAAGATCCCCGCGGTTGGGAATCGAGCCTTGCCAGAATCTGACATGTGTTATAATTCTCTCTTGTCATACCTGTTTTTTTTTTCAAAAAGCGAGCTTTCTAACAACGTGTTGTAAATAAACCTTGAAAGTGGTAAGCTTTAGAATCATCGACTGTTTCGACACTATTAAATATTGCGCTTTAATTATTACCTCACGTGCGAAAATAGTGTTGTGTTGTTTTGCAGATCACGAAGAGTCTTTAATCGTTAGCTTAAATCGGGCTGTTTTGTTAACAGCACCTATACGCTTAGAAATATATAATTATATTTGCACTGATATTTATCTAACAATCACGAATGCACAAGGCATCCCAAGAAAGAAAGAGAGGGTTATACACCTCAGCTTTGTGATCTGTATTCCATAATGTGCAGCAGTATCATTTTACTTAAACATGTACTCTCAAACCAACTCTTACACTCTCAAATGAGTCAGCTTTAATCAGAATTAATCAGGTTCATCCTTTTATCAGTGGGTACTGTCCTACAGTGAGAGAGAGATGGGGTTTAACTTTTCATTGTCAAATTGTTAGTGTCCTTTTTTGTTATTTTCCCTCCAATTTTAATAAACAGTCATCAACAAACCAAAACAAGATAAATGAGAGACTACAGTAAGTCACTAAGAGACAGGACTTCCATACTTTTTCTACTTAAATTCAAATACCACCTACCTGAAATAATCAAACAATAGTCATTATACCAAAACAAAGTGTTTCATTCCTGATAAGTCTATTTTTAATGAATTGAAAAATAACTTGTTAAGTGCAACACAGGATTTCCATGCTACACACTGGCTTGAAATTAAAGCTTTTAAAGATAACAAAACAACACTAAACGTTTCAGCAGTTGAAAGATAACATAAAAATTCAATGGGTCCATCACCCTCTGCATTCTAATGAGTGATCAAATCAAACAATACAATTATCTTATTTCATTTTCTAACTGGTGGAAAATGTTTTGAGGAATGTGCTCTAGGAATGTACAAAGAGCAGTATTTGTATGAAGTTTTGTTGAGAACATATCATACATAAAAACATATCAAACAGCTCTGACATTTCATAATTTATGGTTACTCATTATATGTTTTGAAAGTTTTCCAAACAGCACTCCAATGGCTAGTTTATTAACCAAAGCTTTTTTAAACATCACTCATGCCTTTAAATTAAAAGATGTACTTGAGCTCATGGGATTTCCCTCACAAAAACAACTGTGATTAAATTAGATTTGTATAATTGAGCAATAGAAAAAAGGAATGAATTTCATCATATTTGGAAGATGATGCTCATGTAACTGTTATGCTGTCATGCTGTTATATACATTTTCGATCTGCTCCACTGTGCTCACATGTGCCAGTTCCTGCAAGACCACATCGACAGCTAAGGAAATCGCATAAGAACAATGCTATCATAGAATCCTTAATCTAAACACATACATTCCCTATTGTTTGTTTTTAACCCTTTACACTTTAACATTATTATATATGCATATTCTTCATACTTTTCTTTGTCTTCTGACAAGAAGAATTTGCTCAGCAATCAAGAGCTTTTTTTTTGTTAATAATCATTTCCCCTATTCTCATGACCTTAATGTTTAATCAAGGGATGATATTGTGAGGTGAAATTAGTTCCAAGTTACTATTTGGGGTTTGAGTAGTAGAGTGAGTTAATGTTCAAATAATAGAAAACCTAGTGTGCCTGGCCTTTTTTTTACTTGGTAACAAGGTGTTCGTAAAATAGGGATTCTTATCATTAAAAAAATATATCATATTTTTTCAATTTTTTATTTCTCTAAAGTTTTCTTATTTGATGATTTATTTTTGTTGCAGGCAAAGAGAATTTAAGTAAAGAGACAGAAGATGTCATGGGGGACCCACTCCCTTTTTGTCTGGGATACTTGAAAAGAATGTATTGGGAGTCTCTGTGCTCGTTTTGAATTAGACAATTTTATAGTTTTTTATTTAATTTTGTTTTGATTTTTTAGTTACTTGGAAAAACTAACATCATTGTAGAATTGATGAATTAAAAGCAAATTATGGTCAATGTGAAATATGTGATAATTACTCATACTTAGTATAAAGCTTATTCTAAAATGGTGACCATTTTATGATTCCATTTTTAGTCACCCCAGATATGGTAATGTAATTTCCTTTGTAAATTTCCAGTTTTCAAAAAGTGAGATTTTATTTTAAAACTGAAATAGAAGGCAATATGCTGGGTAGTTGAACCCATGAACATGTTCAACCACAGAAATATCAGGCACTGAAAAGATTACTGGGTATTAATCATGAAAAAGTCAATTTTCATCCATTGGTGGCTTGTTTTCAAACTTTTAAATTCTGCTCATGACACTTGGTTGTCATCTGAAATCCAACAGCTTTAATATTTATGTCTGTGTCTCCATCCTCTGTTGCTGAGCTGTCAAAGTGGCAGTCCCACTGTGCGATGCTGATAATAATTTGTTTCTTACTGTGGCTCTCTTTGCTGAGCTTTTGGAAAGAGCATGTTATTAATTAAAAATACCCATGGCTCATTTTACCTCAGTTGGTTCTTGTAACAGAAAGGAGTACAAAACCCCACTTACACCCCAACACACCACAGGAAGCTCAGGCTTGAACAAAAAGAGTCTGTCTGTAAATATATAAATACTGTATATAAACTGCTGCTCATAAGTGCCCCCCCCCCCCTCGGTCTTGAAAATGCTGCCCTCGGCCTACGGCCTCGGGCAGTATTTTCAACACCTCGGTCACAGTTTTTCACCATACGGACCTCCCAGCCGGCAAATAACACATATGTCTGTAAATATATAAATACTGTAAACTTCTGCTCATAAGTGCCCCCCATAAAAGCCCATCAATAGCTTTTCTTGTTTTCTTGTTTTTGTAATATCAAAGTAGGAAAAGCCCTGGTGCTGTGACTTGAACATGGAAATTTCAGTGATAGAAGACCAAAGATGAACTTCAAGAGAAAAGTCTGAACTGCAGTTTTTTTTATGTACTAGGTTTGTTTGTTTTCCTAGTATTAATTCTGTTCCCAATGTATTGAAATTAATTTGAGTTATTATAACTTTTTAAAGCTGAATTAAAAGCGACTAAATGCTAAACGTATTTTGATCAGCACACTATAGCTTTTTCTTTTCCAGTTTTCCGACCCCTAACGTATAAGCCCTTCTGTTTATAAGCCCTCTTAAAACCCCTTACGAAGTGTATAACCCATGAGCTTACAGTATGCTAGGCTTGTGGAACTTTAAGGATTTGCATCAGAAAGGATGGTCGTATTCTCAACTCAAAAGTTTGACTCTGTTTTGATTAAAAACAAAGTTAACACCCCCTCTTTTTTCGAATTTTTAAGGCTGCTTTGAAGCCAATTAGTTTGCTGTTTAGAGAGGTAAGAGAGGGAACTAAAAACTAGTTATACGACCGTAAAGCGGCCCAAAAGAAACTCACAAGATTCAACTGAACAAACAACATAGAGACAAGTGAAGCTTGTTTTTATTCAAAACTATTTTAAATTTCTGGGTTAAAAACGCAACCGGTTCATTCTCGGACACTCTCCCCACATTTCGCTTGTCGGCTAAATCAAGGAGGCTCACTGTGCGAACTTGGACTACCTGTGGACCGGTCAGTCACGCATTCAGTGTGCAACTTTAAAACAATAAAAGGGTAGGATTCCCTTAAATGCTTCATTTATTTTAATGGGTAGGGAGAATGGGAGAGGGGGGGAGGGGCTGATGTTAGCCTTAATTCTTGTCACGCACTTGGTTGATGGAAATATGCAAAAGAGGGATCAGGAAATCGTGACCATCGACTTTAACTCGCCCGGTCCTTTGCTTCTCTCTATTCTTACTTTGGGAAAATTTATCGGTTTGACTTATCTTCGGACAATCATGAAAATGACAACGATCTAACCAAGATAAACGCAAATCAAATTTACCCACTAAATAAATATAGGGATCAGAGGAATGTAGGCGTAAATTAAGGCAAAGACCTTAACAAGTGGTCGCGTGACAGTAAGGAAATTTAAATTCCGTTGTCAAGTCATTGAATTAAGCGAATGTCACGATTACATATTTAAATTCTAGGAATCAAAGGAAGCGATCAATCGAAGCTCATTCGTCTTCCACCTCTCGACTTGTTGAATTTCTTGATCGCAAAAGTGCTCTACAGTTACCTACAAGTCATTTAGTTTTACGCCTTGGTCGAGAGAAAAAAAACTTTAGCTGTGGGTGAATTTTCCCAAGAACTTCGAGTAACGGATCGGCCTTTGGTTGAATCCTTACCTCTGTGTTCCAGGTAAGACTAAGTGCAGTAGTATAGAAGATATTTTGATGACGGTCGTTGTTTGCAAGTACCCCCAATTGCAGAGATGCCCCGAACAACTTGCTTCAGTATAACTATCATCGTGCTTACAGTCGTATGTAATTCTAATAAATACCGAAAGCGAAGCAAGATCAAGTAAGTCGAGTCTGAAGATAACGTAAGGGTTCAGGATGTTCGATAAACATTCGAGCGCGAGGTCGTTACCTTTCGTTTTGTCAGAAATCTCGATGAGAAACTTCTGAGCGCCTAAACTATAGTCAAAATCTTTGGAAAGAGACGTACTTGTGAAAAAATCGGCTCGGGAGCTCGCTGTGCTGGCATGTAAACCATTTTCAGAACAAACTAAGCGTGTCATGAACTCAAGGAAGCGAGGTGTTGTTATGTTGATGAGCGGTTGCAATATTTCCGTAGGTTGCTTGTCTTCGCAAATCTACCGCTTTTCTCTCTCTTATCGGCTTTTAATCATGTCTAACGCATGTAAGTGTGTTTCACATTGTGTAAACGTTCCTAATTTGATTTGACCGTCTATATAGTCACATCGACTCGTATTAAAGAGTTTACAAATTAACTCGGTTTTAAAAATATTTCGCCATGTTTTCTGTAATAGCTTTAGGTAAGTGGCACCAATAGATATAATCAAAGGACGCGGGGGAAACATCCAAATCACTGTAATCGAGAGGGCATCCCTCTTTCTTTCTCTGGAATATTGATTGTGTTACATCCAAGTCATGAGTTTCGTTTTCATTTTCACTTAATGAAGGGAAATTCCCTCTGCCTCTGGTCGCTTTCAGCTAGGAATTTTCCCTTTTTATACTTATGTCTATTCAAATTGAGCCGCAGCTAAATTCTTTAATTTGAACATAAGATTGTCATGTAAAGCATGAAATCACGGAATGAAGCTTATTATAGATTAGGGTGTGTAAAGAAACCCCCAATTTTTTCATTTGTATCGTGGCTTGTTTAACTTGAACTTCAACTGATAGATTAATTTCGAAAAATGAACTAATCGCTGAAGCGCTCGGCGAGGACAAATAATGTTTCATTCAGTTGTGTTCTTTTTCAGCTAAGGAGGTTCCTCAAGGCAAGAGGGATCACGATTGTGAGCAAGACAGCTCTTCAGGTTTGAAAACACTAAATATGAACATAAGCTCTTTTCTGCAATGAAATCTTTCACGCTTAGAGTAGAGTTACACTGATTTGCAAGTTAACTGTAAATACTGATCATGACATTAGATTAGACATCAGAGTGCTAAAACTGTTGTCAAAACCTTTCGAAACAGACGTACTCGTGAAAAATTCGGCTCGGGAGTTCGCTATGCTTGCATGTGAACCATTTTCAGAACAAATTAAGCGTGTCGTGAACTCAAGGAAGCAAGGTATGTTATGTTGATCAAGCGGTTGTAATATTTCCGTAGGTTGCTTGTCTTCATAAATCTTCCGCTCTTATCTCTCTCTCATCCGCTGTTAATCATGTCTAACGCAGGTAAGTGTGTTTCACATTGTGAAGACATTCATAATTTGATTTGACCGTTTATACAGTCACATCGACTCGGGGGAAGAATTGACGGGGTCTGAAGCCGAGGGACGATGTTCTCAAAACTTGCAAAGCAACGCGCATGTTAATCAGCGGTATTTTTAAGCAGCTGAGTACCTTCGTCAGTGTTCCTGACATATGCATGTTAGAGCAAATTTCCTCGATAGGGAATGTTTCTTCTTCAGATGTAGTGTAATGAAGTGAGCATCAGTTGAAATAATACTAAGGTCCATCAGTTTGCGAGCTATGGCTCCCAACGTGCATCACGCGCCTGTAACGGACGAAGCTCAAAGACCTCAAAAAGCAACTGTGAAGTATGTCACGTTTTTCTTAACGAAAAGAGGAAGGGCCGCGAGAATTTCTCGCGGTTTTCGGTTCTTCATCAAATTTTCTGGTGGTTTTGCAGTTTCTAATAGACGACAATGCCCCCCTCAATTAGTTAATATTGCTCTTTTTATATATATATATATTTCATTTCACGTCCTTCTTTTCCTTTAATTTATTCAATATCATTTAACACGCGCAAAAGAAAAGACGAAAAATCTTTCTTGAACGATTTGTAGTCATTAGTAGACGCAATAACATCATTTGGCGGATCAGGAATTTCGCCTAGGACTCGTTGGGCAGAATCACAGCCGTACTATTCAAAGGCCATTTAAGTTTATACTTTCGGGTTGCAGAGCCCTTAGTGTTTTCTAAGAGAGTAGCAGATAGTGTTTTCCTTGGTCTTTGTCTTTTGGGGTGCTTCCCTTTGTTCCCGAGGGTTGAGCGCTGGCTAAACTCCGCTTTCTGGCAAACTTAAGCTTATCATATCATGTAAGCTAGGAAGCGACCTCGTCTTTCTTTTCGGCAACGGCGTGGGCATGAAAGCATATCTTACTTGCCTTCTAGTGAGGGCACTCGGACTCGACTTCCCCGTCACCGATTAGGAAATAATTCGGCCTTTTCCCTGATTGACTCGCGACAGAAAAAGACCCTGATCCATCGGCTGTTGAAGGCCCTTGCCACAATGATTGCTAAGACCACCGGCCACTGATTCCTCTAAATCGTCTTCGTTCTGTTCAGAAAGATCGCTTCCGTCCAAGTGTTCTTCGAAATAGCTGTCGTTAAAATGAGAATGCGTCAGGTCTGATTTTTCCAGAATCTAAAGTAGAGCTTGCAGCTTCTTGTCGTCTTATGATGCTATCTGGTACAAGGCTGAGGCTTGTAGGATTCTCAGCGGCATAGAGCTCTTCCATAGTAGCTTTTCGTAACTTTTCGAGGTAGAATGTCCGTTCACTCTTCTTCAATTACATAAAATCAGGTGCGATAAACTTGGCAAATTCAAGATGAACTTCGTAGCTTTGTAAAACGCGTCCAACTTCTTGCGCAAACTCCTCCTCTTCTTCTTTCGCGATACTTTTTACAGCTTCAGTGGTAGCAGTGAAGACGGAGGACTGCCTTTCCCTCTTGGCCTACAATCTGTTGTTGTTTGATTCTGCGTCGTTTTTGTAAACATGGACAGGAATGTCCACCTTTCTCCTCTTTCCACCCACCTCTGTCTGAGAGATTGAAGTGTGGCATCAAACTCTTCCGGAGACTTTGCATCAAGGAGATCAGCCAGGTAATTAAAAATGCCGTCCTTGTCAATACTGCCGAGTACGTCATCAATGTATTCTCTCTGTCTTCCTGTTACGCCAAACAACCCAGGCGCAGATTTCATTTCATCCTGCAAATGTTTAAAACATCTCACACCTCTTTCGTCCGCCTTAGGAAAAACGCTTTGGATTACGTTGTTCAACGCTGTCTCATCATCTGTACCACAGCAAAGAATTTCCTTTAGCTTCGGTGTCGTATCAACAAACGTCTGAGGTAGTCTCGAAAGGTCCTCTCATCCTAAATTTCGATAGTGAATCAAAACTAAGCCTTATTGGAGATGCACCAGTTCTTCTAGCTGCTTTTCAGCAACAGGTTTCTGTAGGACATCGGCGTACGTTCGTATGGCCCCAGATTAAATGTAGTTTCCAACTGAACAATGGAGAAGTCTATTTCTGATGTGCTGTACATCTCCAACTTTGCTAGCTGGTTTTCAGATGCAAGAAAGATAGCAGGTTTTCCTTTTCTAGGGTAACTTTTCGAATGAGAGGTTCCTCTTCGCTTTTCATCTTTAACAAAACCTCCAGTAGCTCGCCATCTTTTCCTTGCCCTGAAGATAAGCTGGTGGAGGCGCCTTTTTTACCTGATTTCGGTAATAAACCAGGCGTGGACCACGTGGAAGGGCACTTAGAGAGTCCACTTGCATGACACCACCTGCGTCCATTGTTGCCTGGAATACTGCTTCTTTAGGACCCGTAGAGGAAAAATTAGTGTCAATTTTCCTTATAACACAAGGCCTTTGTGGGCGTGTAACCAGGCGCATGCCCCCTTTCGGTGTTTTGGTGAGGCTTTTGAAGGATGTTTTCCTCGTTAACATCATAGAATACTGCCACGTTGTTAAGAATGTCATTTCTTCGATCTCTCATGTGCACTATCCTCGCCCATTAACAGCTCCAAATCGTCGTTATATTTAGGTGGAAGAATTTCCCAGTAACAATACTACCCGTGTGGATGACCGAGGTGGAAAAGCGAGGTCCTACAAGAACAGACTTCGTTTGACCCAAAGTAGAGAAATTTTTTTCCTCCTGATTTGAAGACTATTGATCAGAACTTTCACTTAGGCAGCAACATTGATTACTACTATTACGTTACTGAAAATCCTAAGTTATTCACAATGTATTTCCTCTGCCGGGGCGCAGGAGATCTGTGATTTCTGATACTCCCGAGGTGGGTTCCCGCGAAAAGGAATTCTCGGAAGTCGGGTCAGGAGGGGGGATGGCAACAATAAGAACTGAGAGTTGCATAACGTTATGATTACTAACAGCCTCCATCTTAGTCCACCATCGAGATTTGACTTCTTCGTGCGGAAACTACGCAGAATTCTTTAACGGTCTCAGTCTGGGCGGGCAAATCACTACTCAAACGCACCCAAAGACATGCACAAGCACCCGGTCTCGGAAAGAAAGAAGAGAACGGACAAGGTAACTCCTGAAGTGGCCGTGAAACTAATGATTTTAAAGTACATTTATAAGTTCACGTCAGTGTGACACAGGTGTTGGCTAATTTGCATACAAACTATCTACCTCGAAACGATGTTTACTTTATTTTCAGTTTTATTTTTGCTTTCTTTTTTAGTTGCCAACTTACAGACCTGCTTTTATATCAATGTTTTACAGCTTTTAGTACGTTTTTCATCTGTTATCAAACAATGAAAATCCCAGTTTAAGAAAATAGGCACTGTAAAGAATACGAAAGGAGAAACGCAGATGTATTGCTCTCCGTGATTTTCCCTTTCTTAAAAATCCGGAGTTTCATCTAATCTGGTACCTCTTTCAAGAATTTGGCTCTGAACTTTTTAATGCTGCCAAGAAACTGAAAGAAAGAAAAATGAAAGAAGAATTGATACAGCATTTTAAAATAACTAAAGCTGGAGAATGTGACGGGAAGTTTCGGTTAAACGGTCAAGACATGGATTAGTAATCAGTTGCCATTATCTGTATGCTTGTTGCGTGCTTACTCAGATTTCTTGGTAGGGATGTGCCGCCCGTCGAGGGACATTTTAACTTATGGGATTGTGGTATGCTTGAGTTTGGATTCGAGTTCGAGTTTTAGTTAAACTTTGAGTTGAATTTCAAGTTGAACTTCGAGTTACATTTCGAGTTTTATGAAAATAGTTCGAATAAATGGATTTTAATTTTATCGCCCACATTACATAGGTAAATGCTGATATTTAAGCAATAAACCACACTTTCTATCGATTTCTTTCTGTAAGACTATCACAGAGACTTCCAAAGCACAAAACAAGGAAAGCCTGAGTCAAAACGGATTTGGACACCATTTCGCAGATTCGGACCCCTCTACCAAACGCTCCTTTTAAGCATCATTTGTATCATATTTGGTAACTAATTCTATTGAAATTCTGGTTATCAATGTTCTTCTCCGACACAACACAGCATTGGTCAATAAAGATAAAGAAGAACAGCCATTTCGCTCCAATTTTACCGCATTTATTTATAGCGAGTCGTACAGTTTACTCAACAACTAAACGCGAGCAAACTACTTCATTCGAACTGCTGAAATTGTTACAATAAATCCTTGCATCTTCTGATGCGAATCAACATTGACACGAAAAGTCATAACAATAGTGAAGACTTTTGCGTCCAGTCGCAATACTAACTCAGTCTGATTTTCTAATTTAATAGCATTCAACAGTGTCTAAACAAATCGAGCAGCCGAGCAATCGGGATTCCACTGATGTGAAGATAAATAAAGCTTTCACACGTTTCATACTTGCATATCTATCATTCCATGTTTCACACCTTTTTCAAAAGCATTACGAAAAATCAGACGTTCTCAAGTTTCATAGCTCGTTTCTATTTGTTCGGGTTCACTAGAATCCTAAGTCGTGACGGGATGCTAAGAACAAGGTAACATCAATGCGCAATTTTTGAATTAAAAACGTACTTTAGTATGTACTGGAACGTTAAGTCTTATCAACTTCTATTAGAACGTTAAGGATAATGTTTTCAGTCAGTTTTGTTGGGGGTCCAAATCCGCAGAGGGGGGTTCAAATCCGTCAGCGAATTTGGACTGGCGGGAGATCCTCATTTCTTTCTTCGAGAATATACCGAAGCTAACTCGCACGGAAAAGATGTAAATAATAGCCATACTGTATATCGCGCTTTGAATCGTTGAGCACACTAAATTTGAAATCGCACAAAGATGAAATGAAGGGTCTAAAGTTTCTCGGTGGTCTGATCTTGGAGTTTCCATGGTGTAAGGTTAATTTTAGTAACGCCCTGATCGGGGACAAATAATTATTCCTTCGGCCCTAAGAGGTATTTTTTTTCGTAAAAAAGAAGATCAGCTCGAAGTTAAACTCGTAATCCAAACTAAAGTTTAACTCGAAGTCCAACTTGATTCTAACTCAAATTCAAACTCGATGGTTCGCCGAAAATGGAGCGAAACAAAAGAACCGCGCTAATCCTATGGATCAACGCCATATATGGGTCGATGAAACACGTGCCGCATACATGCTTGTTTGATCATGTATAGAGAAACAAAATCGCTTGTAAATGTCAATCAAATTAAGAACAATTAACTTATCGTGCAGTCTCTCACAGGTAGTCTTATCTAAAACAGTCCTACTCCTCACCTCCTTATTTGCCTCTTCTCTCGCGTGTGCTAAATGATATACAATAAAGGAAAAGTAGCATGTGAGATGATATGAAAAAAAATAATGATAATAACTGTCTCATGAAGGATACGTACCTCTCGGTTGCCTTCGTCCATGGTAGCACTACACAACACTCCTCTCTGTGCACAGCCGTGAAAGTAACTACATGGGGTTTTGGGACAAAAAAAAAAAAAAAAACCTCCCATTGGGGTCTGCACTCCATTATGTCACGCAGACTTTATTTTGGCTTTGCACGCAAAATTTCGAGTGTCAATTAACATGATCCGATCTGTGCTCTGTGATCCGATCCGTGATCTGTCATCCGATCCGTGATCCGATTCGTGATCTGTTCCAGGTTTTTTCGACGCTTAGCATGGGACGCCACGGGAAAAATATTTCACATATCAAAATTTTCCGACACACTTTCATTTTTCAGTATTCCTGGAATGTTGCGGCGAAATTTGACGAAAATTGGTCACTAAATACCTTCATTTGAGCAGTGAGGAGGCTGGCACAAGAATGGGCAAAGTTCTCAAAGGCAAAAAAAAAAAGCCCCACGCTAAAATGGAGAAACCGGAAATTGTGCTGAGAACCAAGAGAACGAATCGATAGACAGCTTTCAAAATTACGATTCAAAGCGACTGTTAATGTGAATGTATCAAGGCCGGTTACTTGCATGTGTAGCAGGAAACCTCGATTTGAAATTTATGTATAGCAAATTTTGTTTTGACGCGACTCCTTTGTTCAAGATCTGGACGCCAGCGTGGAGCTTCGCCACTACCAGTCGCTTTCACTGAAGATTTTTTTTCTTTTCTTGACAGAATGGTACTCTTTATTTCCTCTTAGGGCCTGTTTTTCTGTTTCTTTTTTTTTAACCAGGGATTTTCTTCTGCTTTTGATATTTCCATGAGCAAAGATTTTTCCATAAGCAACGAGCTTTCTTTTGTGAATTTTGTCAAGTGCGCGATGTAAACAAAATGTGCAAATAAAATGAAAAAGAGATGAGCGATTGCCGCGAAAATTCTCTTAGGAGAGTCGCCCAGGTATGAGATTATAACACCTTCCTGATTCATTAACTTTTATTCCAAATTACCTTTTCCTAAATAACTCGGGTGCTTTTGGAGATTTGAAAACCTTTTTTCTCGGAAACGTTAGATGCAATGTTTGAAGTCAGTTGAGTCAAATAAAAGAAAAAACGACTTTTCTGGCCTCTGAAGGTAGAAATTAACCTGAAAGAATTAAGATCAAATAAGTGCTATGGTGAAATTTCTCGAAAATTCAGCGTGGGAGAATGAAAAATTATTTGTGGGAGAGAGGCATTCAGATAAGTAATGGCGGCATAGGAGAAAAAAAGCAAAACTGTTTGATTTAAACAAGAAAGCTGTAGAAATGAGGCAGATCCAGCAAGCATCTTCTGCCAAAGACTGTAAAAACTGTTAAAGGAGACATTACAAATAAGTGAAAGCAAATTCCTAGTACCAAAAGATGTATTGCCCGGACGTATCACTTTTCTAACAATCCAGAGCTCTCGTCCGGCGTCCGCATGCAGCCTTGCCTTATTTGTTGTGATGTCATCATTTAACCGTTGTTTTATGTCTTGATGATTCGTAGCGGGGGCACACTATAGTTTGCGAAACGAAATGAAGTTAAAATCTGTAATTTGTGAAATGAACTTAAATCTGTAATTTTCGAAATGGAAACATGAATCTTATGGTCACCAGCCGGATGCATCGGTCAAAACTTTTTAAAATATCTCTTTTACTCTGGTACACTTGAACGAATTGTCAACGGAAACTAAAAATATGAATTCATTTCACACATTTAAACGAATGCTTTTAGTCCTTTATAAGGGCGGAGGAATTGAAAATACTTGAAAACACTCATTTTTTTTATAAAGATTAAATTTGAATTCATTTGTTTAATTTTTTTTACGTATATCCGTTTGCAACGAATTAGATAAAATAAAGTTTAACTGAACATGTTTTGTTGATGTGAATGGGGTAGAAGATAAATGAACCTATTCCCTGTTAGAAGTTGCGTTAAGGTTCGTGCAGTATTCCAAGGAAAACGATCCAAGTGTTGCACCTCCACGATGACCTGACCGCCTTCTGTTTCTCACTGCCTTCATCATTTCAACCTATTGAAGGCCTTCGGGTCTATTGAGACCTATGTTAGGATATGTTTGTTTAGGTTATGGTGCTCTGTGGAATGTAGGAAGGGGGGGCGAAACATTTCTTAAGAATGATCTTCCAACTGTGACGGGCGATTTTAATATAAGTTTTTCACTTCAATATAAATATCCCGTGAGCATAGCTTAACGGCCGATAATAAGGCATAACCTAAAGGCTGGTCTTCATCTACAACGGAGTCGAAGTCGTTATTGAGAAATGCAGAGCAGTACGATCAAGCTGAAATCAAACTTGTTTGATCTTCCAGTTCTGTTTTCAACTCCAACAATTGACTTTTCACGGTTCAAAGCGGAATCGGACGAAAACATTCTCATTTTTCCGACTCTGATCCTGTACTTTGATTCTGTTGAGCTTATGACTCCGCTCATGACACCGATTTTTAGTTTTCACTCAGTCGGAAGTGCTCCAACGACTCCGACTGGGACTGCGATTCCGTTGCTAATGTAGACCAGCCTTAAGACAACTTGAAGAGAAGGATATCCCGATAAGATGATCTGGTTTTTTTTTCGATATTTGCAGGATAAATCTTGGGTAAGGACTGGAAAAGCTTTTGCAATAAAATTCATCCGGGTTCAGACTCAGTACAATTTATCAAGCTACAAACACATTTCTTAGGTTTCCTATTAAACCACTGCTTAAATAAAAAAAAATCTACATTTCATTGTAGGGATATTTGAATAGAATTCAAATTGGAAAGTTGAAAGCAAATGAAAATCTTAATTTCAAATGATGAAAGAAACTTTTTGTCCGTTAATGATCACTATATTAATTCTAATTTCCTCTGAAAAAAGTATCTTTTTTCATATTGGTGGGTAGGTGAAAATTTACAAAGTACCGAAAAGTTAAAGGCGAACGACAAAGCTGGCGAAAGACAACCTTTTGGAAATCTTGGCATTACCTTTGATAACCTATGCGATTTTCATAAGACAATCGAACACCATGAGCGTGACCTACAAATTGCAAAAGAAGTGGGGGATAAAGCTGGAGAAGGACGGGCTTATGGAAATCTTGGCATTGCCTATCACAGGTTAAGCGATTTTCATAAGGCAATCGAGTACCATGAGCGTCGTCTACAAATTGCAAAAGGGGTGGGGGATAAAGCTGGAGAAGGACGGACTTATGGAAATCTTGGCAATGCCTATGACAGCTTAGGCGATTTTCATAAGGCAATCGAGTACCATGAGTGTGACCTACAAATTGCAAAAGAGGTGGGGGATAAGGCTGGAGAAGGAGGGGCTTATGGAAATCTTGGCAATGCCTATCACAGCTTAGGCGATTTTCATAAGGCAATCGAGTACCATGAGTGTCACCTACAAATTGCAAAAGAGGTGGGGGATAAAGCTGGAGAAGGACGGGCTTATGGAAATCTTGGCAATGCCTATCTCAGCTTAGGCGATTTTCATAAGGCAATCGAGTACCATGAGTGTCACCTACAAATTGCAAAAGAAGTGGGAGATAAAGCTGGAGAAGGAGGGGCTTATGGAAATCTTGGCAATGCCTATGACAGCTTAGGCGATTTTCATAAGGCAATCGAGTACCATGAGTGTGACCTACAAATTGCAAAAGAGGTGGGGGATAAAGCTGGAGAAGGAGGGGCTTATGGAAATCTTGGCAATGCCTATCGCAGCTTAGGCGATTTTCATAAGGCAATCGAGTACCATGAGCGTCGTCTACAAATTGCAAAAGAGGTGGGGGATAAAGCTGGAGAAGGACGGGCTTATGGAAATCTTGGCAATGCCTATGACAGCTTAGGCGATTTTCATAAGGCAATCGAGTACCATGAGCGTCGTCTACAAATTGCAAAAGAGGTGGGGGATAAAGCTGGAGAAGGAGGGGCTTATGGAAATCTTGGCAATGCCTATGACAGCTTAGGCGATTTTCATAAGGCAATCGAGTACCATGAGTGTCACCTACAAATTGCAAAAGAGGTGGGGGATAAAGCTGGAGAAGGACGGGCTTATGGAAATCTTGGCAATGCCTATCGCAGCTTAGGCGATTTTCATAAGGCAATCGAGTACCATGAGTGTCACCTACAAATTGCAAAAGAAGTGGGAGATAAAGCTGGAGAAGGACGGGCTTATGGAAATCTTGGCAATGCCTATCACAGCTTAGGCGATTTTCATAAGGCAATCGAGTACCATGAGTGTCACCTACAAATTGCAAAAGAGGTGGGAGATAAAGCTGGAGAAGGAGGGGCTTATGGAAATCTTGGCAATGCCTATGACAGCTTAGGCGATTTTCATAAGGCAATCGAGTACCATGAGCGTCGTCTACAAATTGCAAAAGAGGTGGGGGATAAAGCTGGAGAAGGACGGGCTTATGGAAATCTTGGCAATACCTCTCTCAGCTTAGGCGATTTTCATAAGGCAATCGAGTACCATGAGCGTCGTCTACAAATTGCAAAAGAGGTGGGAGATAAAGCTGGAGAAGGACGGGCTTATGGAAATCTTGGCAATGCCTATCTCAGCTTAGGCGATTTTCATAAGGCAATCGAGTACCATGAGTGTCACCTACAAATTGCAAAAGAGGTGGGGGATAAAGCTGGAGAAGGACGGGCTTATGGAAATCTTGGCCATGCGTACTTTCTACTTAATGATACGTCTAAAGATCGAGGATCGTTTTCGAATGCCCTTGAATGCTTTATTTCCAGTTTGTCAAAGCTCAATGAAATTAGGGCTCATCTCCGGTTTAAAGACGAGTGGAAAATTAGCTACCGCGATACGTATAATAGTGTATACAATAATTTGTGGCGTCTCCATCTAAGACAAGGTGAAGTTCGTGATGCCTTGCGAGTTGCTGAGGGTGGACGGGCACAGGCTTTAAAAGATCTCATGGAAGAAAATTATGGGTGTCAAGAGGTATACTCTCAGTCTCATTCCTCAGGAAAGTCAAGTGGCTCCTCTTTTAGATCCAATCCTTTAACAATAGTTTTCATAGCTCTTGATAAACAAGAGATCATTTTCTGGGTTATAAGAAAGGATGAAGAAGTCACCTTGAGGAGAAGAAAGGTAGGAGATATTTCAGAAGAAGATGTGAGAGCTTTCCTTACGACTCTACACAGTACTGCCTTGAACGAAATTGGTGTACGTGCTGGCGTCTAAATTGAAAATCGCTCGCTTGTTCAGTTGCGGGAGGGGGAGTGCATGACTGAAAAGGCCTCTTGCAGTGTTTCTCAGCCTGTTTCATCAAAGGAGAGTTTAAAGAGGTTTTTTGACCTTATAATTGCTCCTATTGCTGACCTGGTCCATGGAGATGACCTCATTCTCGTTCCGGAGGGTTCATTGTGTTTGATACCCTATGCAGCACTGATTAACCCAGAGCAGGAGTATCTGTGCGATTCCTTAAGAATCAGATTGATTCCGTCCTTGACTACTTTGAAATTAGTTACTGATTGTCCAGCTGACTTCCACAATACGAAAGGCGCACTTCTAGTGGGAGATCCGTACCTAAATGGAATTGTCTATAAAGGAACAAAGTATTGTCGGCTGCCATATGCAAAGAAAGAAGTAGAGATGATTGGGAGAATCCTAGGAACAGTTCCCCTCATTGGAGAGAAGGCGTCTAAAGGAGAAGTCTTAAAGCAACTATCTACGGTTGCTTTGGTGCACATCGCCGCCCATGGCGGAATGGAAACAGGAGAAATTATTTTGGCCCCAAACCCAGCTGGGAAATCCCTTCATCTTGAGGAGAAAGACTTTTTGTTGACGATGAAAGATGTGTTAGAAGCTAAGCTGCGGGCAAGGTTGGTTGTGTTGAGTTGTTGTCATAGTGCTCATGGGCAAATAAAGGCTGAGGGGGTGGTTGGCATTGCTCGAGCATTCTTAGGTGCTGGGGCTCGTTCCGTTTTGGTGTCCCTCTGGGGGATTGATGACGAGGCTACTTTCCAGTTTATGAAACATTTCTATAAAGAACTAGTGAAAGGAAGGAGGGTCAGTGAAGCTCTTAACCAAGCCATGAAATGTATGAGAGAGTCTGGGGAGTTCAGGGAAGTAAAGTACTGGGCACCATTTGTTCTCATTGGGGACGATGTCGCTCTGGAGTTAAATGGAACTAATTCAGTTTAGTTGCTGCTCAATGTAAATATAACTTATTTTCATATTTTCCTTTTAATGTTCTTAAAAATCTTAAAGTGCCTCTTGACGTCAAGTTTTGCACACTCCATTCATTTGCATTTTCGGCCGCAATATGGCTCTCTCACGAACCTTACCAAATTTCAATCCGTTTCGAGCAACAGAAATCATATGTGCGAGATTTCGCGGCCGCCATTATTTGACTTTCCTCTAGAACTAAATCCGCAATTTCAAAGGAGTTGGCGTTGGCGAACGCAGAAAACTCACATGACTATCTCTAATAAGGTTATAACTGTGATTTGTACTGTATTCTTTACATCATGCTTCCGTCAAGAAGATAACACAACGTAGTCTGTTAGAAGCTTTAGACACATTGTGGATGGCAATTGTTGACTTTCCTAGCTACTGTTTATGCTCCACGAAAAGTACTTGAGCCAACCGAAAAAAATTAATTTAACAAGAAAAAAGTAAAGAGGACAGTCAGAGTTTTTAAACAAACTGTATCATGATTTCCTTTATTTGTCAAAATACATGAAGTTTTTAATGGTGATGTTCTTTTTCTATGCATAGATGGTTGCCGCTCGAAGAAGATGAACGCAATCTAGAATCGTAATTGGCCGTAAATGGAATGGGTCTTGTTATGACAAACCCTTTCAATGGGATAGACGGTACTGTCTTATATTTCAAACAGCATGAAATGAATCAAAATTTGGGAGTTTGGAAATAATCTGGCTCTCTTTGCGTAGCGAAAAAAAAATGTTAGTCGGCGGAAACTTTTTTATATCCGCCCACCGTATCCCGAATCGTAACAAACCATAGTCACTGGTTTGACTTTATATGTTGTAACTTATCGAATTTGTAAATCGACTTGATAGCGCCCATATACACGATTTAAATGAACAAATATATTGGTATTAAATTGAAGAACAAGTAAGACACGAGTTTTGAGTTTAAAAAATATGGACACTACACAGGCGGCGGAGTAGGGGGCCCCCTCACCAAGTAATCTTTTTTTAGAGCCCTTTAGTTGCGGTAATAGACTTGATGGAATTTCATTTACCAATTTGGGTAAAGAGCCTAGCTCTTTTTAATTATACTCAAGTCTCTGTAAGAAGCATGCGTAGTTTTGAGATGTCACATTTTCAGTAAGGAGACCTGTGAAACCACTGTAGGCCTTGAGTGTGGTTAGTTTCGGTGTCCTGTTCGATACAGAAAGAGAACCGTCCTAGATCGGGGCAGGGAAATATTAGTTAACATTTTTCACTCAGAAATAATAAGTAACTTTGAAAGATTCTCCTTCCGCGCAGATGTTGCAGCTCAGCGGGTTCAAAAGCAAGAATGGGGAGCTAACTTTGCATAGTGTTAAAGAATAAGATCACGGGCTCTGTTGAACTAATTTGAGTTAGCTTATTATAATTTAATTGGATTGATATTTTGTTTTTGAAGTTGTTTAAGTTCACTTAAAATATTCTCGTACACAAAAGGACGTAAAGACAGCAGAGTGGCAATAATTCTTAATAAAGAAACCACAACTTTTAGTTTGCAAGACATGTTTCGACATTCTTATGTCATCTTCAACCGTTAAAATCGCATTTACAACTGAAGATGACATAAGAATGTCGAAACATGTCTTGCAAACTAAAAGTTGTGGTTTCTTTATTAAGAATTATTCTCGTACACCGTTTTCATAGGCAGGTGCTGTATAAGGTGACTGTTGATATCAAACAAGTAGTTGAATGATTGCTCGTGTTTATTTTAGCGCGCAAATGTATAAGTATTGTTAGCGCGCAAATGTATAAGTATTGTACCTCACGAAGTGCTTTGAATTCAAGATTGGCTTTTAGGCATATACGCGTGGAATGACTTATTTAAATGCAGTAATTTGGAGATCAGTTTCTGGTATGGTTTTAGCGCAAACGGAAATTACCGTCTTCGAATTCATAGATATGCTAAAACTGATTTGTTTTTATAGTATAATCTTCCCTTCTTGGAGGTGCTTTCAACTAAGAAGCCGAGTCATTATTTTCGGTCTTCACCGTTTTGACCTAATACTAGTCTTTCACAATCTATTGCTTCCTGGAATTTCTAGAATCACTGATTTAGCGCCATGACCTGATGTTTTTATTTTTTTTTTTTCCACTTGTGCTGAAGCCATGCCAAACCAATGTTCTTCAGCTAATAATATTCGTGGCTATTTTTCACAGCTTAGAAAATGTTATTCCACCAGTGTGACTGAATTACTAACTAGTTTCCAGTTAATTTATGGAAAGTAGGCACTACCATCGGTAGGACCTTCTCCAAATACAAATTGATTACTCTTGTTGCATTTAAATTTAGCCCTTTGACTCCCATGAGTGACCAAAACAGAATTTCTCCTTCAATATCAATACAATTTTAAGCAGACAAGTAATGAGTTTAAAGAAAAATATCAATAACGGGATTATTAATTGATCCAATACCAAATTCTCTAAAAGTAACATTCTAAGAATTGAAGGACTGAGAGTAAGGAAATTTCTGACGAGATCTTGGGAGTGAAAGGATTAAACTGTGTTACTGTAAACATATTAATGTTACAATTAATGAATTTCGTTAAAGTTATATCTAATAATTTTTATATTGCTCACGCTGGATTATTTTGGCCAGGAAACCCGCAAAGGACAACAAAAATTTTAACATGGAAAATGCTATGACCATGTGCATCTGATCTTAGGTCCGTATGCTCATCATCTCTTTGCAGGAGCGCAGTTTGGTTACGACCTACTATGCAAGGCATTACGTAAGCACAAATTAAGAACAGTTGATAATTTGATGACGACTGTCAATCTCCTGTCAGTTCTAGCCCGGTCACTTTAAAAGTACGTGAGAACAACCTCGCAGGCTGGGGAACAGTTACCAGCTGAACAGTTAAGTTGTCAAGTTAAGCCTAACAAGTTGAGCTACGATTCAAGCAATTAAACAAGTGTGAGTTTACAGTTGCAGGTCACTTTGTTTGATAGTTCAGCTAGCCCCCAACCAAAAGGCTTCTTAACGGTTGGCAATATGTGTTTCCCATAATTATGTTCAGTGCTGAGAAACGTTGAATAATTAACAACTATTCACGTCGGTGTCAGTGGGTAGTGCTGGATATTTAGTGAGCTGAGGCGAATAGCTATTTCAGCATGCATTAAAATAATGAGACAATATAGCACAAAAAGATGAATGTGCGTCCTGATTGGCTACTCAAACGCCGAGTATCATTTGCTATCCACCTCCGAGTAACTGATGCTGGATTTGCCCCTGAACATTTGGTAATCGTTGCCTTTTCGGTGAAAAGTTCTTAGGTGTTTTATGCTTGATTCCCTGAAGTGCTTTTGATTTGATGAAGGGAAAAAAACCCAAAATGACCAGAGTGTTAAGAAAAACTACACCTGCAATTCTTTTTCTGAGCATTGCTCGTAATGATCTTACCCCTGAAAAATTGCCTAATTTGAAAGTTATGTTAAACCTAAAATGAAAGACTAATATCAAAGGCGCGTGAGGTTTGGTTTGCTAATTTACTTAATAGCGCATACTACATAATACTCCCGATTTGCAAAAGCTTTTCCCTTCGATAAAATAGCGATCACATCTATTTGCTTTGAATGAATTCTTCAGGACGAATTCATCTTCAGATTCTTTTTTTAATGTTGGTCTTGTTTTGATTTGTTTTTTCTCTGGCATGCTGCAACTTATGAATAAATTAAGTGTAGAATGGGGTGTTTGGTGCAGGAACTAATAAGAAAAAAAAAACTCAAGTGATCAGAAAAAAATCGATGGTCAAGTCAAAATGTTTGTAATGACAGCTTATCAAATAATCACAGTGTGATAAAGGTGTGATGAAAGTGCCACCAGAGATCAGCTGCATGTCAGCTGTTAGAGCACATTATGGTGGTGTAATCTCCTGTAATATTTCTGGTAGACCCTAAGAGCTCTATTCAAAGGGATACTCCGAATGTAGCCTGAAAAGAGAAGTCTAGAACTCAACAACCAAATACTTTTTATTTTTCTGCCAGCCCTTTAAGAAGTGGTGGTGTGAATATAAAGAATTAAATGTGTTTGCTGCTGCCCTTTGGGATTACAGAGAGTAACCTAAACTATTCAAGAATTGTCTTCTGCTGAGTTGAAAATTTGGCAATGGGCATCCTTTTGCCCTTAGTTTGATTTACTGAAAATGAAAATACACAAAAAAATTCAAAGAAATAAATTCGAAACAATATTGGGACTGTGATGCTCTCTAAACTTGAAGTGTACATTTGTTTGTTTCTATTTTTCATTTGTAATTTTCAAACCAAAATCAAGACCAAAGTCGAGTCGCCAAACGCTGGTGATATTGGATTATTTAAGGCTCAATCAAAACTATAAATAGTGCTGTCCATGACAAGTAAAAAATCACCATGTTCAAATTTGTTCCAGATTGTCTCCTCTAACAGCCAACTACATTATATCATGGTGCCACCTTGTCACTCCCAGGATCAGAGAGTTGACTGATCACTCAACTGACAACCCTGCAGTTTATTCTTTAGTAGCACTGAGAATATGCTTAAGATTGTTCTGATGCTCAACCAAAAATCATTGCCAAGTTGTTTCTTTTTTAAAACTATGCTAAAATACTTGCCAATATTGAGAAGCTTAAAGAAAGCAAGAATTCTTTGTTTCTATTGACTGGAATAACCCCTGACATTCTGAAGAATGAACCACTGGTGCACTTGAGTTTGGAGGATTCTTTTTTCTTAAAAGAGATGTGGACAAGAAAAATTATAGAAAAGCGAAGGGGTGGAAGAAGTGGAATGGTAAAGTAAATTGTAAACTGACATTTCAATAACCTTGGCTAACATTTGTTTTAAATGTCATTTTCCACAGAATTCAGAAAATCTTAAATTTGTAATGCTCACAAAGAAAGGAATCAACTTTAAGAACAATATGGGGCCCAAGAAATATTTTTCAATCAGTAACAAATAGAGATTATTCCATGGAAAGTGTGCACAAATGAGTTTAATTTCATTAACAAAGAAATAAATAAATGGGTGAGTGCAGTGAGCTAATGAGTTTTCTTCATCAATGCAACAAGTGGATAAAATTGTTCAAGCTCTCTCCATGGTATGATGTTTTCATTTCAAACAAACTAAGTTTGCATCTTACTGTCCAACAGAGATGGGAGCTAACAACTGTGAAAATACATTGTTCGTTCAGTTAGAGCCACGAATGATACTTCTAAACAGTGTAAATCCCTATTTGTATTCAAGTAAATTCCATTTCTCAATAATTCTAGAATAGAGGATTAAGAGCATTTCTTAAATATTGAAAAGAGAAGAAAAAGAACGGTAATACTTTATGATTATTTTTGACTGTTGAAAAAGAAATTGAAATTAAATATAGATCAAATAAAAACCCCTTGAAGGTCCATTGCAGCCGTTTCCAATAGATACACACATAACACATATAAGAAGACTATTTTATTTCAATTCCAACAAAAGCTGCAGTATGCAGGCATTGTAAGAAAGGTAAAGGTCTATGATATTACCAACAGGGATTTGAGGGTTATAGGGTTATAAATTTAGATCTTGCAAGTATAGTTGTCAGTTGGGTATCATCTCCTTGTAAGAGCCTTCAGTTATCACAATTTTTAATTGTTTTTTTCCTTTTAATTTTCTCTCAAAGAAATAAAAATGTTTCAACTGCAGAGGGAGAGGCCACTCCTACAAGGAGTATGCCTCTCCCCTCCCCCTGAGGGCCATGCCCACAACATCACCTTAAATTTTTTTTTAAAATATCAAAATGAAATCAACTGTCTCTTGTTCATTTTAACTGTCATCGCAGCAGATGAATTCCCCTATAACTGCAAATCATAACTTCTAACCAACCTGAGGGCCATACAAGAGAATATTTTACTGAGGCCCTTACAAAAACAACTGACGGCCAATATTCCTCAGTAGAACTTGAGCAAGCAAAGTTAGCAAGTGATTCATTATATTGCACTTGGACTGAACTTTTTAATTTTAAGTTTGGTACCTTTAAAAACAAAAATACATGGGTTATGATCGTATCAGTGGAAACGGTCTGCATGGAAAAGTACTGAACAAGTAAGAACCAAATCAGTGCTGGTATTTACCTCAAGACTACCTTGCCATATAGTAATGCGAATTAAAGTTAATTTTCCTAACTATGGTGGACATTCCACCACATGGGCTGATTTATGCATCGGTGCCACTGACTTGTAAAGTAGCGTTTGTATTACATTGTACTGCCCAACAGCACCCCTCAAACCAGCTATCTCAGTTTCCACAATAACTTTGTTCCTTACTGAATTGTTGAAAGCCCTAGAGAGCGAAAACATGGAACGATTACTAAAAGACAGTTCCAAGAATTAACATACCAATTAGTATCAAAGGAAAATCATTTAAATAAGGTATTTTGACATCGTCGCTAACAGTCTTTATTAATACGCGTCAGTAACAAAAAAAAGGAAGAGAGGCTAACTGACCAGTGCAACGAAAGGAATAATTTTTGTACAACTCCTCGCTGACCAAGCTGCGAATTACTTTGTACTTACCTCTTCTGAATGAGTTAAAGTCAGTCGTAAAGACTTGCAAGAAAAACTTCACCCTGCGAAAGGCTAGCTCAAGCTCTCGAATACAAAATAGAACTTCCACGGTTATCGAAAGGAGAGAAACAAACTTTTGCGTTTCACAAAAAAATTTGATGAAGAGAAAACGGGAGTTACTACATCACGGGCGACGAGCGGGGATAGAAAAAACGACCCGGGATAGAAAAAACGACCCAAATACGAGTGGTCAGCGGTGAAACAACTTTCATACTTCATATATAGACAGATCATTTATAGTATCAGGAAACAATCGTGTTGTAAAGCCGAAGTGTAAACAGTCTACTTCGCTTAATAAAATGTTAAGCAATTCAAAAGTGTTGATTGTACATATATCTTTTACTGCTTTAATAAACAATGAAGGCATCGGTGGCATCCGAAAGGTACCAAGAAGAATTAAATGTACGTTTTGTAGTTGCAGAAAACAATCGTGTTGTAAAGCCGAAATGTTACCAAAAAAGTTACACTTCGCTACTTAAAAAGTTAAGCAATTTTCCTCAAGCTTTAACTGGAACAATACTTTTAATGCTCTATTAACCAACGGAGGCATCAAATCGCCAAAGCCACTGTTCGCTGTTTTTAAACCAAATAGACCTTTTAGTTAGAGATAAATGAATAAAAAAAAAATAACAACAGCAATAACAACAAACACAAAGAAACTAAAATGAAATATAAATAGGTAGTTCAGACGCAGCTTCTCGCGAATCGCGTAAGACTGCCTTTGAAGAAATTTACCATAAACTCTGAAAGACGGCGATTCTTCTCAATTAAATTATCCCTGAATTAGGAGAGTCAGGAAAGAAAACCGGGATCTGTGCACTTTAAAACACTGAGAGATTATATACCTATTTGAGAAAATCTGTTGTGGTTTTTCTCTTTTGAATGGCTTTCTTTAAGTACATAACAGGTGGAGTTCAATGCCTGAAATGAAACTAACAGATCATCCATCTCTGCTCTGTTTCCCTCGAAATATCCAAAACAATAATTGCCTTCAACAGAAAAGCCATTGAGATGTTCTTTCAAAAAGTCGATCTCTAAATCTCTCAACATTGTTGGCTTTTGGTCTTCATCCATGGCAAAATCTTCCAGGAAAAGCAAACTACAGTGCGAAAACCAAGTTCCTGCCAAATTTGATTGACATTTTTGACAACCGGAAATCATGATACTTTTTTTTCGTCACGCACGTCACGCAGCTAGCAACAAACCATATATATAATTATTCTTGGTGCCTTTCCAAATGCCACTGACTCCCTCTCCGAAGCCTCCATTGTTTATTAAAGCAGTAAAAGATATGAGTTCAATCAACACTTTTGAAAAATTGCTTAAACTGTGAAGTAAACTGTTAACATTTCGGCTTTACAACACGATTTCTCTGGAACAACAAATTATATGTCTCTATATGAATTATAAAAGCTGTTTCACCGCTGACCGCTCATATTTGGGTCGTTTTTTCTATCCCCGCTCGTCGCCCGTGGTGTAGTAACTCCCGAGATGAACTAATGGCTTTATGGCTTTACGATTGCAGGGGAATTCTGGGAAAGCTACACGCAAGCTCTGATTGGAGCAATAAAGAGGTGTGACGAAGGTGTGTCCATAACCATGGTTACTAAATTTTTTCATTTTTATTGACCTAGGTGGTCAGAATGTATTGTTACATCTTTACGTAAGTTCGTGTATTTGAGCATGTACCTGCCAGTATTTCCAACAGCATGCATGCTTCATTTTTGGTAAATCATTGTCTTTGGCTGAAGGAGTTTAATTCAGACAGAAGCAGATTCTGTGATATGAGAGAATTTTTGGAAAAATGTTGATTTAAACCATATTGAGCAGCTATAAAATTGCAACATCCAATCCATCCAAGCCTGCTTTATAACATTAAGTCAACACCAAGCCTAAAGTCACTCATGTAGTCTCATCCTAAATCATCATTTTATCATCTCAGTAACCTATCTAGAATTAGGAAGTATCTCTCTAAAGAATCAGCAGTGGTTGCTGTTCATGCATTTGTCACATCAAAACTAGACTTTTGTAATGCATTATTATATGGCTTGCCCAAGTATCAGTTACAAAGATTGCAATCAGTACAAAACACAGTGGCTAGAGTTGTGTGTCAAATGAGTAGGTTTCAGCATATCACACCTATTTTGCAGGAGCTTCACTGGCAACCAATCAATTACCTTAATATTTTCAAGATTCTGTTTCTAGTGAATAAATCATTGAATGGGGCATCACCTAGCTATTTAGCTCAGAAACTACATTATCATTCTCCTACTGGATCATCTAGGTCTGTTAGTAATGAACTTTTAATGCAACCTAGATCGTATACTAAGACCTACAGAGACAGAGCATTTGCTGTTCATGCGCCAAGAGAATGGAACTTAATACCCTTTCAAAAACTCATTAATAATTCATAAGCCCATTAACCTATCAAATGGTAGATAATACATCACGTGCAGTGACTTTATATCGATAAACCTCATCCTTATTAGTATGCGGTGTTTTATGAGATATAAATACACTGCACGTGACTTATGAATATTAATTAATTATCAACACAGAAACTGACACCACAAATGGTGGGAACATATTTAATGTTCTTTCAACAAATTTCACACAGTAAATTTACTTCTGCACCAAATTAATAGTACAGTTGTGAAATACACATCTGGAAAAATTCTCTATTCCATTAGTACAGTAATCTGGTAAAGGCATATTAGACAATACATCATCCGAAACTTCGAATTCAAGATCAGTTGGCAGAAGTGACTCCAACTCATTTTCGCTAACCTCTAATGTTTTTGTAATGTTTTTCTCGTATGCTGATTTCTAACGTTCACAAAAGCATAATTGTTATGAACTCTCTTAACACACGCTTTTCCAAGAATGTTTTTGAAGCCGTTCAAAAAACTCGCAGCACGTGTTTTATCGGGTCAAAAACCACTCGGCTACGCCTCGTGGTTTTAAACCCGATAAAACACTCCTGCTTGTTTTTTAAACATTACATGAAATTCAGAAGTCTAACACCATCTCAATTTTTAAGAGCACTTAAGATGTTCTTGTTTACTAAATATATAAACAACAGACAATCATTTTTTTGGCTGGCTCCAGTTTTGTTCTTCTTTTTTAATCAATTTGAATTTTAGCTATGTTTAAGTTTCATATAGTAGGATATGGTTGTAAATCTGTAAATTTTTAATGTATGATTTTGTATTATTGTAAAGTGCCTTACGCAGAGGATACAAGCGCTATATAAATAAAGTTATTATAATTATTATTATTATCTCAGAATGAACCTTGTAAACTTAACTCTATCATGACATGAATCTCAGATTCTAAAATTGATCCAATAAACAAAGGATTTTCTCAAACCTCATTAAATTTTAGATACATTAGTGGACAATGACCATTTCTTTGTTGTTTTCCATTTGGGTTGAAAATTTTCTAGATGTTATAGCTATATCTCATAAAAACATAAACATCCAAAGCCAACCTTGAAAAATCTGACATCTAAAGAATTATGAATGCTACATGTTTGTATGGTGAGGAGAATGTCATTGTTCACACTGCACACAAGCAATTTCAAAAATTGCTGACTGCCAGTCCCAAACTGGATAAAAATTCTTATCTCAACACCAGAAGAGAAGCACTGGAAGGCATAACTTGGCCGAATCTTTAGTTAGTATTTCTCTCTTGAGTGATGTGATCTTTTTCTTTCCATGTGATAAAGTTCAATGTCCCAGCACTTTTACAGTTAATGATTCTAACCAAGTTAATTTTAATTTGTTTGTGGCTATTGATGTTCCTGTTGTTTTCATTGATTTGTAATTGACATTAGAAACAGTAAGAGAAAATATACTTAGTAAACAGCCATGTCTGACAGTAAAAATCTACATTTCCAATTACATTTGTATGTCCTTGCAACACCATGACATTAAAATTTAATTTAATATGAGACTATGTAACTGAACTCCACCATCATGAGAGAAATACCCAAGAGAAAACTTACCTTATACAAAGTCATTAGTTTTTGAGTTAATACTGTGGACTTTGAAGGGAATTATGGATTACAGTAATAGTTGCTACTATACAACTCAGGTGGCATATCGTATTATCTATTAATATCTACTACCTACCTTTAGATCTGTTTGTCTCCTAAATAACTTATAATTACATTAATTTAACAAATGGTTAAAAAGAATTAAGCTACCACAAATTCTTTTCTGTATGATGATGGTATTATTAGGGCTTTCAATATTCAATGTTCCTTTTTGTAAAAGTTATAAAGACTGCGAATTAAAATGTATGTCTATCAAAAAATATCATCAGCGAAAGAACCCACTTTGGGCATCTATTTGAAGCATTGTTACAATCAATAATAAATATGCATCTTTATGGATGTCAACCTTAGGAAATCATAAAACTAAAGATAACTGATTGTGTTTTGCATCAAATCAATATTTTACTTCAAACATACCATTTTAACACTTTCCTGAGCTAATTTACACAAAGTTATGAGCATGATGCTTACAAGCTGATATACTAGTCCTTTTGCATATTTTAGCACCAATCTGGAAACAAAGAGACAAGAATCACCATCAGTTCATACAACATTAATATTTTATACAGCATTTTGCATCAAAGAAATTTGTAATATCTTTAAATGACAAGATTTATGCACTCTGTAGATGTGTATTTAATTTTGTCAACACAAAACAAACAGAGCATTAATTATATATATCACACTTGTGTACAATGCATTCTACTAATACTCACTGAAACTGTGTGAATCAGACATGTGTGGCATTGTGTCCATTACACAAGTACCTCCAAAATTGTACTTTCAGATCATTTCAATATACATTATACTGCACATCAAAACTGTTGCTAGCACTGGAATTTAAAGACAATGTGTCAGTGACATCTACATATAATTATGTAAGTCTAAACAATGAAATTGTTGTATTAATAAAAGGCATCATCAACTACTTTTTTTAGATAAAAAGCAGTTAATAAAATGTATGTGGTCATTTATAGTTTGCTTTTTCTGACTTTGCTCTCTGTACCAATTGTCCTGACTGGTATTGCTTGAAGAAAAATTCATGTCTAAAGTATTGTTCAGCGTGGCACACTAGAACGAACAAAAAACCCCTTGAAGGTTCATTACAATGGTTCCAATACATACACATATACAAGGACTATTTTATTTCCAATTACATCAAAAGTTGCAGAATGCAAGCATTGTAGAAAAGATAAAAATCTATGATAATAGAAATAGAGATCTTAGGTATTAGGGTTAATTAGTTAAATCTTGTGAGTATAGTTGTCAGTTGGATAACATCTCCTTGTAAGAGCATTGTCTTATCACAACTTTTAATTTTTTTCTTTTCTTTTCTCTCAATGAAATAAAAAAATGTTTCAACAGCAGAGAGAGAGGCCAAAGAGGAGGAAGAGAGGGGCATGGTGGCATTGGCCTGGGCAGTGGATGTGGTGGCCATGCCCATCATGTCACCTTGAATTGTTATTAAAAATTTTAAAATAAAATCAACTTTCTCTCAATCATTTTATAAATGTCATTGCAGCAGATGAATTCAGCTATAACCACAAATAATAACTTCTTCCCAAGCCTGAGGGCCATACTAGAGAACATTTTCCTGAGTTCCTTACAAAAAAACTGATGGCCAATATTCCTCAGTAGAACTCGAGCAAGCAAAGTTAGCAAGTGATTCATTGTATTGCACTTGAACTAAACTTTTTAATTTTAAAGTTGGTGCCTTTCAAAACAAAAATACACGGGTTATGATCATTTCAGTGGAAATGGTGTACAAGGAAAAGTACCAAACAAGTAAGAACCAAATCAGTGCTGGTATTTACCTCTAAATTACCTTGACATATAGTAATGCAAATTAAAGTTGATTTTCCTAACTGTTGAAAAATGGTTTAGCTCCTAGTAGTGTGGATACAACCTATCACCAAACCCAGCATTTTGCAGAATTGTGGGAATCTTAGAGTAAACAATTAATAACTAATTCAGTCACTTATTCTAAATCTTTAACCTGGAAGGCCCAGCTTGGACAAATCTCAATAGAATTGAAAGCCATCAACCATCATACACATGTCAAGGGAGAATGCCTATGGACATTCCACCACGTAGGCTGATTTAAGCATCGGTGCCACTTACTTGTGGGGCAGTGTCTGTAGTACATTGTACTGCCCAACTGCACACCTCAAAACGGCTATCTCACAGTTTCCACAATAACTTTGTTCCTCATCGAATTGTTGGAGGCCATAGATCGCGAAAACATGAAAGGATTACTAAACGACAGTTCCAGGAATTAACATATAAATTGGTATCAAAGGCAAATCATTTAAATAGCAACTTTTGTCATCGTCGTTAACAGTATTTAGCAATACGCGTCAGTCACAAAAAAAAAAGAGGCTAACTGACCAGAGCAACCAAAGGAATAATTTTCACACGACTCCTCGCTGATCAAGCTGCGAACTTCTTTGTACTTACCTCTTCTGAATGAGTTGAAGTCGGTTGTAAAGACTTGCAAGAAAAACTCCACCCTACGAAAGGCTAGCTCAAGATTTCGAATACAAAATAGAACTCTTACGGCTACTGGAAGGAGAAAAACAGGGCATCTATGTTTCACATGGAAATTTTAAGAGAAGAACTAATTTACGATTGCAGGGGCATTCTGGGAAAGCTACACGCAAGCTCTAATTGGAGTAATAAAGAGGTGTGACGGAGGTATGTCCATAACCATGGTTACGAAATTGAACTTTCCAATATGGCAGAATACTGCAGAAGGGAAAATAGTTATTCGCGTATTTGCTTCGCCTGCAACTGATGGATAAACATATAATGCGGATATATTGCAACAGCATCACATGGATAAACATTTTTATCTCCGAAACGTAATTTATTTGCACCACTACAGTAAGTTAATAAAATATTCACAATTCTTTACCGAGTATTAACTCATCCAAGCTAGGTTGCAAAATTTGAGAACTACTTCTCTTACAAATTTCCTAAAGTTAAGGAATATTGACATGTGCTGTTTCAGGAAATATTGCAGCCTTCCTAGGGCAGCCAAGTTGTGAATAGTGTATACATGTATCCTAATACACAGTGCAAGAATGAAAACCAAGGGCAAGGATCTGGAGTTAGTTAGATTATCGACACATGCGACAGTTGAGCAAACGATATTTTTCCAGTTGCAGTCAATATCAATATCCGCTGAAACAACACAATTCAAACTTTTTTGAGGTTAAACAAAATAACTTTAAAGTAGAACATCAATCAAAAGTTACACAGTTTATAGGTCATGAATGAGAGCTAATGAAATAAGTACATTCGTTCTAAAACCCTTCATTTCTAGTGATAGCCAAAAACTTACTAAAATAATATGCGGTTGCTGTTGCATATGTAATCAGACTACATTGTAATAAAAATAATTAACAGACTGCTAATTCAGGACTTACTTTATGTCCTGCCTGATATAAAACACAAGAAACACCCAGTGGTAAAAATCGGGAATGTATTTCCCAACCAAATACAATGGCACAAACTCTAGGGGTTTGAGGTGAAATTACCAGGAAAAATTGTAATCAATGCATTTTGAGAGATTGAGTATTGAACTAAATACAGTACAACCATTGATCCTTGTGAAAAACCTTTACAATAACTGCACAATAATTAGGGCTCCAATACATATATGTTACCACTTATTGTAACCAGTAAATATTAATAGACTTGGTATAGACATATTTTGCTAACTTTCATTTTAACAATATTGTTGTCTCAAAGTAACACTGATAAGAAGATCTCAAGTATTTCATACCACTTGATAATTTAATAACATTCATATCTGATATATTGGTCTACTAATGCCTGAGTAACAGATAATGATATAACCATTTTTTAATGGGAGAAGGATGGAGGAGGGGGGGAGAGGTGGGGAGTAATTCTAGCAAAGCCTGAAAGTATCTATGTATTGTTTTTTTTAAGCAAATTTCATTATGGATATTGCAGTAATCACATGCATTAAGCTATTGCTAAAGCTGACTTTCTGTGCTCATATAAAGTGACAGATGATGAAAAACTATATGGAATCAATGTTGTTAAATTTAAGAAATTTACAAAGTTTCAGTGCAAAATACAGATTTCATTACAGTCCATCAAAGTCTTAAATTACTTTAAACATCAAGTAAGATGAAAGCTGTGAGTTGTATGTTTTTTTCTTTTGAAACTTAATTTTCCTGTCAAACAGGTATCATTAGGATTTGGAAATATAAAATGATAATAGGCATGCCTATATTTATTCATGAATAGCTACCCTTTACAAAAACACTTAATACTACACTAATACAATTAAAATTAAATTTCCAACATCCCAAAAAATGACAAAAGACAATAACCTTTTTTCTTTTGTGTTGTCAACAGTATTTGCACTAGTGAGTAGTACAGTACCTCATTTGAAAGAGGATGAAATAAGCTTTGCGGAAAAAAATTTTTTTCCTTCAAAAATCCATGTATTTTAAATCACGCTAAGAAAATGGCATACAGTTTGCATGAATTATCATGCAACTTTTGACTTTAAAACAGCCTTGGCCTGAATGGAATGGATTTACAAGGAAACGATTCAAGATGAAATATTCCCTATCTTATGGTAAAGACATCCAGAGAATCTTGATGAAAAAGAACACGCACAGAATTAATTAGCTTTTTTTTTCCAAACCGTAACCCAAAACCATAAAAATTTACCCAGATTATTGAAGAATTTTTCCTCACCAAGTATTTACACAAGGGAAGTAAGCTATACCTTACTTGAAAGAGCAGTAAATAAGCTTTCCTGAAATGCATGTTTCCTCTTCAAGGAAAAAAACCACCTCAATGAATGCTTTCAAATTAGCATACCATATCATCAAAATTTGAACTTTGAATTAAGTGATACCCAAATGATATAAAGTAATGGGGCAAAAATGAACTAAAAAGGTTCCTTTTTAAATGGGCAACATCTCCATAAAAACTAGTTGGAAAATAACAAATCTGCAATGTGTTACAAAAATCTGTTGAACACTGATTGAAGTTAATAAAATGGAAATTTTTTTTCTCTCATGTTGTTTTAGTGGTGTGATAAATCTGCAATGTGTTACAAAAATCTGTTGAACACTGATTGAAGTTAATAAAATGGAATCTTTTTCTCTCTCATGTAGTTTGAGTGGTGTGTATTTACCTTCAAGAAAATGCTGGTATAATAAAAATGGTGTGGGGCACCCTCATCTCACCCTTGCCAACTTTAGGCAGGCCCCACAGCTAAATAATAAAAGGCATTCATCACAACGTTTAAAGCATAAGCAATGACAAAACAAAAATTTTTTTTACCCCTATTTTCTCCTATCTTGTTTTCCTATGTACATGTAAAACACAACATACGCACACGGAGGGTTTCAGAGCAAACTGGAAATCAAGGTTCAAGGATTGGGAAGGTGATACTCTGCACTATGAAATACTGCAAAGCAGTTTCTCTGTTTAGCAACATGCATATACTTTCCCTCACACTGCGGCGCACTGCAGTAGGTTTGCACCTTTACCTCACCCATACCTTCCCTGTAGCAGACCACACAGTTTCTCCTATGCTCACCCTGAAGTGGAATGTGTTCTGTCACAAATTGGCTGGTTCGGGGAGCTGGTCTTGGGGGTCTGCCTGCAGTGGACACAGGAGGGTTGTCATAATCAAGAAAACCACAAATTCCACGGATAAGCTCCTCCCTGAAGTCACCCAGCGAATACTCTGAAGTCCTTCTGAGGGCAGGATTATCTGGATTGTTCCTCTGGTGCTCTCTGAAAAGAATAAAACTGTTGACAACACCAATGTCAATAAGGTGAAAAATTAAGGTCTTCCACCACCTCATACATTTGCGTTGCACATTGTGGGTGGCCAGAATCTGGTCAGATCGATCCACTGCATTCATATACTGATTGTACATTGCAAAGACCTGAGGCTGAGGCACATCTAATGAGCTCCACACACCATCAGATTTTATTTTACGATTTATCTGAACAGAGTCATTAGCATTACCAGAAGTACTGATCATAGATACTACTTTATTGTCAACCCACTGCAAGACTAAGCAGGGCGGATCCCTCTGCCACCGCATACTACCCCTGGCTTTGCCCTTCCCCCATTTGCTTCCTTTCTTGAGATTTGCTGGGAAATCTTTCCTGGTATCCAAAATGGTACCTGTAGCAATGACTCCATGCTGAAATAAATGCTTCATGAGATGAACTGAAGTATAAAAATTGTCAATAAACAAGTGATAACCTTGATCATAGTAGGGACTAATAAGTCTTACCACAACATCATGCCCAAGCCCAAACTCACTAATCCCTCTTGCAGCATCTTTTCCAATGTAAATGTTGAAGTCTACAGTATAACCATTAGAACTATCAGCGAGTACCCACAGTTTTATTCCCCACTTAATTGGTTTGTCCTTCGTGTACTGCCTGATGCCAGACCTGTGACGAGACCTGACCATTCGCTCATCGATGGCCACATGTTTTCTGGGCTGATACAAAGCAACACATCTAGATTTAAAATAGTTGACAAGGGACTCTACTTTACGTAACTTGTTACTGGGGGTCTCAGATGCATACATACATACATACATACATAACTTTATTTGATAACGCAGGTTAAAATTTGCGCAACTTTACAGCTGATGTGGACCTGCCTAAACTAATTAGTCTATAATTATATAAAATACAGATATGATAAAATTTATAAGTTGAATAAATCAAGTAAACCATAAAGTTTTAGTAATAGTGAAAATTTGGTTTCATGTTTTGTATAACATTACCTCCCTTTTCAAAATTAATATTCATAACAGTTTGCTTGGATTGTTTTAAGTTATATTTAAAAATAGATAAATTTGGAGAATCTTTAACATTATCGGGAAGTGCATTCCATGCTACTGCAGATCTATGAGCAAAGGACCTACGACCCAATTCGGTTTTGGGCCTATTAAGTACAACATTCAGGGATTTCCTTAGGTTATAACTGTTAGAGTTCTTGGTCACCAAACAATTAATTTCCCGCAACCCTAAATATAATAAGCATTATATGTAATAGTTAAGATACGTAGCTTATAAAAATACTCTAAAGGCATCCAGCCAACCTTAGAAAGTACATCATTATCCCCAAAACTATTTGGTATCTTATGAATTAGCCTGGCAGCCCTGATGTGAATCATTTCTAGATCTTTAAGCTTGGATCCAGACCCCCAAATTGCAATTCCATATAGAACACTTGGTATAACTATCCTATAGTAAAAAGTCTCCAAGATAGATGTACATAGGAAATTTATACGTCTCAACATTTTAACTTTGGCATTAAATGCAGATCTAGCCAATGCAACATGCTGAGACCAAGAGAGTTTATCATCAATTGTAACCCCAAGGCAATTGGTGGAGGACACATACCGAATGGTGTCCATACCCCACTTCAGCTGTTTCAAAGGACCTATGAAGGGGGTAGTACTTAAGACCATTGCCTCGGATTTACCTTCATGTAGAATCAATCTGTTACTAAGACACCAGGAATTAACCTGGTCCAAAACAGCCTGTAACCCTGTTGTTATTTCATCAACAGTATTCCCTACTACATATATTGTTGTGTCATCAGCATACATATAGACTTCTCCACTGGTAATAGATTCAGGGAGGTCATTAACATAAGATGCAAACAATCTTGGTCCTAGTAAGGATCCCTGGGGGACCCCAGCTCTAATGGGGATTCTATCAGATCTAGACCCACTTACACTAGTCCCTTGTACACGGTTGGAGAGATAGTCATTGATCCATTTCCACATATCACCTGCCAAGCCAACAGCCTTGAGTTTCTCAGTAAGAATACTGTGGTTGACACAATCAAAAGCTTTGCGGAAATCAATGAATAAGACTCCAACCTTATGGCCTCTATCCAGGGCACTCCCCCAGGACTCAGTGAGATGAAGGAGGAGGCTCTCCGTTGAATAGCCCCTCCTAAATCCCCATTGTCTATCTGTGAGAATGCCATTGGATAACATGTGATCATCAAGTGAGTCACACACTACCTTCTCAAGAAGCTTTCCTGGTGTACTAAGCAAGGATATAGGTCGGTAATTGTTAGGATCCAGCCTGTTCCCTTTCTTAAAAACAGGTGTAACTAATGACTCCTTCCATTGTTGAGGGAACTTACAACAGTCCATGCTTTTTTTGAACACCTCTAGCAGACCCTGAATAGCAGAGTCCTGTGCCAATTTAAGATCTTTAGGAAAAATATTATCAGGGCCTACTGCTTTGTTTGGATTAATAGACTTCAAAACATCTCTAACTATATCCCAATTCAAAGAAAAATTCTCTATAGTGGGAGTAATTCTATTAATATAAAAAGTAGTATCTAAATGTACTGGATCCAAGTTCTTAGTAAGATCATGTGCAATATCAATAAAATAGTTATTAATCAAATTCGCTTTCTGCCTATCATCTGAAATAATAGTGTTATTAGAATCTTGTAGGGGACCAATTTTATCAAGGGCAGGATCTACAACATGCAAGAAGGCCATGAGCCCTTGAAATCGTATTCTGGGCATGATGGATCTTGCCCATAAACCATGGTAGAGGGTCTTGGTACTCCAATACCTGTTTATAGTAATACCTATTTTCACTAAACCAAAATAGATCAGAAGGGCTATCAACCGGTATATCTCCTCTGGTGTTGTGTCTTTCCATGATCCATCTGCTTGAGCATAACTCCTATGGGTACCCTCAGTAATGTGTTGAACAGCATAGCTGTTGGTGTGCTCAACAATATTATTCACCAGTTCTTTAGTAAAAAATAATTTAAAAAACTCAACAGCAGTATTCATCCTACCCCTGAGCAAAGGCTGTTCGAATTGTATCCCAAGAGGACGTGCAGGTGTAAAGGGAGGGGGTGGAAACTGATCACAGGGATTTCCCTCATCCTCATCATGATATGATTTATAAGTATCCTCTGAGGAAGGGTCCTCTGGGGTTGGGGGTGCACGTTTTGTGGCTCTACTACCACCACAATCACTTGTAGAACCTCGAGCTACTAAAGAACAAACTCTAGCACCTCGAACACCATGGGTACCTCGTCTGGCAGGTTCCCTTTTAGCCCTGAGAGGACAACGTGACCTTGCAGGCTTGTAAAACTTACCTGTGGCATGGGATGTGGAAGGCACTGTGTCACAATTTTTCCATTTAAACTCTTTATTCAATAACGCAACAGCTACTACATGACAACATGGGCGAAATCAAAATGGCGGGTCCGATACCACGTTTTTTCCCACAGGTCCGATGGGAGCGCGTGGTATGACGTAATATGACATCCCCCTTTCTACCGATGTAATAATAATTATAACGACAAAAAAAAAAATGGAACTTATCATATCTCCAGAACATTACAATACTGGTTGAAAGGATATCCCTCCTGTGCTTATACTTATAAGTCTATTCTTTAGCGTCTCTACTCTTATAGATCCAGCCTTTGTGCAGGTGTCACAGTCCTCCCAGATCTGGTCACATATCCTCCAGCTATGTCTGAGGGTCCCTGGGGGATGTTGTTCAGTGGCACTGTTTCGCCAGATCCTGGTCTGGGGGCTGCACCGTTTTTGTGCGATGTCTGTGTGTGACTGACTGGGGCAAGACTAGTTGTCTGCTGAGGTATCTCAGAACCTTGGTATACTGGGGTTTCCACCCGCTGGCATTGTGTTCCCCTCACTGCAGTTGTGTCTGGTTTCAGTTGGGCCCGTGTTCTTCGATAGGTGGTACCTGTACTGCTGGATCTGATGATGTAAGATCTTGGCTGTTTGGCGGGTTTTACAATAATGCCAGGTTCCCAGGTTTGTGAGTGGTGGTTGTACGTGCGGATGGGTTGGTCAGCTTCGAATGGCTTTTTGGGTGGTCCTGAATGCTGGTTGTAATAGTGGGCTTGTTTCTCCTGACGGGCTATGAGCTTACTTTTCATGACCTCATGGTGAGAGTGGTTGAGGAGGACTCTATGGCATGCTGGTAATCTAGTTTTAAATTTTCTGTTGGTGAGCAGTTCTGCTGGGGATTTCAGCTGGTGATCCAAGGGAGTGGCCCGGTATGATAGGAGAGCAAGGTACGGGTCCTCTTTATTTTCATCGCACTTTTGGAGAATGTTTTCCACGGTCTGGACCATTCGCTCAGCAAACCCGTTGGATTGGGGGTATAGGGGGGAGCTAGTAATGTGTTCTACCCCATAGACGTTCATAAAATGCTTGAATTCTGCCGAACTGTACTGCGGTCCGTTGTCGGTCGTCAACTGCGTAGGGATGCCGTGTTCTGCAAAGATGCTCTTCAGATGGTTGATAACTGCAGATGACGTGGTGCTTGTTAGTCTCCTGATGACAGGAAATCTGCTGTATTGATCTGTCAACAGGAGGTATTGCTGCCCTCTAAATTCGAACAGGTCCGAACTGAGTCTTTCCCATGGTCGGTGTGGCGGTTCTGGCTGTAGTATTGGCTCTTTCCTTGCTTTATTTTGGTATTTCTGGCAGGGTTCGCACTGGTTAACTTGGTTGATGATTTCCTTTGTAATTCCAGGCCAGAAAACGGATGTACGTGCTCGTAAAAGGCATTTCTCTTGCCCTAGGTGGCCTTGGTGTATGATGTTCAGGATTTCAGGTCTGAGAGTAGGAGGTATCACGATGCGGTCTCCTTTTAGTACTAAGCCGTCCTCGATGGTCAGCTCTTCTCTGAAATTCCAATAGCCATGTAGCAGTTGGGGGCACTCTTCTCTTTTCTGTGGCCATCCTTCAAAGACCATTTCTTTTAACAGAGACAATACAGGATCCCTCCCTGTTTCGTCACGGATCTGTTGTAGCTTTGTTGGAGTTGCAGGGAGATGTTGTGTGACGTGGTGGACATATATCTCTGAAAGTTGACTGCTGCTAGGGGTAGGCTGGGGGCTGACTCTTGAGAGAGCGTCGGCTATTGGTACATCAGGACCTTTTACGTAGTTGACCGTAACGTCGTATTTCAGGGCTCTCATCAAGAACCTCTGTAATCTAGGTGGGCAACTGGACAGTCGCTTCTTGAAAATCGCCTCAAGAGGTTTATGGTCAGTGTTTACTGTACAGTGCTTCCCAAAAATGTAGTAGTTAAATCTCTCTAGGCCCCATACTACACCAAGTGTTTCTCTCTCAATGTTGCTGTAGTTTTTTTCTGTGTCTGTAAGTGCTTTGGAGGCATAGCATACAGGTTGCCCCTGCTGCAAAAGGACGGCGCCTACTCCTTTCTGGGAAGCGTCAGTTTGAATGACAGACTCGATGTTTGGGTCAAAGTATCTGAGGACTCCCATTGATGTGATTTCCTGTTTGACTTGGTTGAATGAGTCGTCGTGTTCAGGTCCCCATACATATGCGGTGTCCTTCTTGGTAAGTTCTCGCAGTGGTGCTGTGAGGCTAGCCAATCGCCCTGAGTATCTTGTAAGGTAGTTTACGAGGCCTAAGAAGCTTTGGAGGTCTTTGCGGTTCTCAGGTGGGGTCATCTTCTGGATTGCAGATATCTTACTGTCATCTGGTTTGATTCCATCCTGGGTCCATTTGTGGCCGAAAAAGCTGACTTCCTGACATTTGAGCTGTACTTTGTCTTTGTTGAATTTGATTCCCCTTTCCCTGGATCTGATCATGAGGTTTACCATGTTCGCATCGTGCTCTTCCTCTGTAGCTCCGTATATGAATGTATCGTCTGCAATGCCGGTGACTCCTTTCAGGCCCTCCAGTGCTGAATCTAAGTGTTTCTGGAACACATCTTGTGATACAATAAGGCCAAAGGGGAGCCGGGTGAAACGGTATCTCCCGAACGGGGTGTTGAAAGTAGTCAGGTAGGAGCTGGCTTCGTCTAATGGTACATGCCAGTAGCCCTTTTTGGCATCAACAACACTAAAGAATTTGGCACCACTAAGCTGTGTGACTACCTCATCAATTGTTTTGGTGTAGTAGTGTTCGCGTTTTATTGCCTTATTTAGGTCACGTGGATCGAGGCAGACTCTGATTTTGGTGACTTCTCCTTTGCCGTTGGTTGTTTCAGAGAGGACGATGCTATTAACCCAGTCTGTGGGTTCGCTTACGGGTATGAGCACTCCAAGTTCTACCATGGTGTTGATTTCCTTTCTAAACATGTCTCGAAGGTGTACTGGTATGGTACGTGGTGCGTGGATGACAGGTTCAGCATTGGAGTCTAGGGTGATGTGATAAGGTTTCATATTGAAGGTTCCCAGGCCTTCAAAGCAGTCTCCGAAGTTGTTGAAGAAGGTTATCCTGTCCAGTGGGGGGTATGTTTCAGTGTCTAGACGGCTAGGGTATCTGCTGGTCCTTTGGTGCGGTTTGCATGGTCTGTGTTCTTTAAGGCGGGTCTCTTTGTCTTCTTTGGAGGTTTCTAGGCTGCAATTAAATTTTACCAGCTCAAGTTCCTCGCAGGTTTTACAGCCAAGCATTGTAGGTCCTGGTACGTCAGTAACATTGAAAACGACTTCTTTAATGCTGCCATTTTGATGGACGTATAGTGGACAGGTTCCAAGGGTCTTGATGGCGTGGCCTCCATACGCAGTAATCCTGTGGTGTGTTGGGCCAAGGGGTATCTGCTGGGAACTGCGGTTGAGTCTGTCATAGTCGTCTTTGGAGATGACATTAACTTCTGCACCAGTGTCGACCTTGCAGATAATAGGTATCAGGTGTGTATCATGGGGGTCTACCGTGACTTGTATTTCAGTCATGACTTTGGTGCGTTGTTTTTCTTTTTGTTCAATGCTTGCGATCATTGAGGTACTGGGGCTGTCTCGGGCTTCTAGTGTTCCCAGGAAGACTTTGTCGTAGCTTGTGCATTCACTTGTTACACCATCAGGTTGTTCTTTTTGTAGGGTCATCACATCTGACCTTGTTTTAGACTTGCAAACTTTGCTAAAATGACCGCGTTTGTTGCAGTTGAAGCATTCTACTCCAGTGGCTGGGCACTGCTGGTCTTTGGTGTGTGGTGTGTCTCCACATCTGTAGCACTGTCTTAGGTTGTTGTCACGTCGTCTGTTTCCTCTACCACTGGTGTACCTTTGGTGGGGCTGGTTTCTGGGCTTGTTTCCTCTGCTGATTGCATTGACTTCCCCTTCTTCTTGCTTTGGGTTTGTAGTGTCACTCATTGCTTTTAATTGCATCTGGGTAGCCTCATCAGTTCGTGCAATTTCTTTTGCCCTTGCAAAGGTTAATTCATTACCGCGGGCAATGCATTTTCGTCTGACCTCTTCCGAATCGGTGCCGAAAACTAATGTGTCACGCATGAGTTCGTCATGTAAGTCAGGTGGGTAACCTGAGCTCTGTATGAGTAGCCTTGCTTCAGTCAGGAAGGTGGCTAGGGGACGATTATTCTGTTTCAGACCTCGTAGATAATATCTGTTCAAGATATGGTTTGCTTGTGGTTTAACATGGTCTTCGAATCTTTTCCAGTATTCTTTCAGGTCTTTTTGTTGGTCTTCGGTTAGCGACCAAGTGTTAAATAAGTCTATTCCGTAATCGCCTGACCATAGCAGCACATATTTGCATTTTTGAGTGCCGTCTCGAGCTTTTAACGGTCCATCAAGTAGCAGTTCACACTTTTGGCGGAATCTCTTGAATCTAGTTAATAAATCTGGGCCAGGGGTCCAGTCCATTTTTGGTACTTCAAACCCAACCAAGTCGCTCATTTTTGGCTAAATTGCACGATAAGACAGGACTTTGTAGTAAACACTGTAAAATCGTACGTACCGGTTTTCTTGGTTGTTCTAGCGGTGAGAATTCCTCTATTGGTGTAAATCTATCCCACTTCCGACATCCATGTCACAATTTTTCCATTTAAACTCTTTATTCAATAACGCAACAGCTACTACATGACAACATGGGCGAAATCAAAATGGCGGGTCCGATACCACGTTTTTTCCCACAGGTCCGATGGGAGCGCGTGGTATGACGTAATATGACACACTGGATCAACAGAAACACCAACATCAGTGTCTTCACTCTCCATCTCACCCTCACTCTCAATCTCACTAACCTCTGAAACCTCTCCTTCAATCCAATCAGGATCTTCTTCATGCTCCCTAACCTCTCCCACGTCTCCTTCCGATTCACTGAAGAGATGAAATAATAAAAAAAAACCGATTCACTGAAGAGATGAAATAGTAAATTTCTTTGTTGGATTTCTAAAAATTTGGCCTTGAAACAAGGATAAATAGAGATAATCAACCTCAAAATAATAAAGCACAACACATATCAAAAGCCTTTCACTTGTAATGCACCACCAGTATTTTCCAAGAGTAAAACAATTCAGAAGTGAAACCCGAAACTGTCATTTTACATCATTCCACTAAAAATATTTTCACAACGCATATTTTTTTTGCATAATTTGTCTGTTTTGTGAATTTCAGCATGTAACAAGTAGAACCACCTCTAAAACAAAACACACAAAACATATGAGTTAACATAGAGGTCCATACATATATATACAATAATCGTTTTCAAATAAAGGATTTGATTGCGCACTGCGTCATTCGATCTGTGATCAGCTTCTAATTTAGCGCGTTGCGTTCTAAAATTCCATTGAAAATTATTTACTCTGTCGCTTTAAAATCATGTTTGATCACAGTGCATATTGCTTTACATTCACAAATATACATCTATAGGTTTGTCTTAAGGCAAAGAAACAAGGATTCGAGCGCGAAAAGTAAAAGTAAGTGTGGTTTTACACCGTTTCAAGACCACATGCTTTACGTATTTGAATATCGCAAGAATGTTTACTGATTACTTACCTCGATTCTTCGCTAAGATTTTCCAGTTTTCTGTCTAATTCGGACTCCTCACCACTAGACATACCACCATGCTCACTTCCATCGTCAAAAATCATCTCTGAAGCCTCGGCTACGCTGTATTTCTGACGCTTCGCATCGGATGCCATCTTCACACGTTGAAATCGTATGGAACTAATTTTCGGAAGGGGCTGTTAAGGTCACGTTTGATAGTTTGGAGCTAAAACTCCCCATGTGATTGGCTTAGAATGTCTACATGCTACAGTCGGAATTTCAGAACGATCGGACGTAAAACGAGCATTTTCGAAAGGTTAACGGAGTCGTACAATTTTGTACGATCGGCCCAAGGGTTGTTGGGAATGATTTTGTTGCTGGGAAACAATTTAATGTAAGATCATCAATTAACGCTGATCCATTGCCTAACACAGGAATTTGGATTTGGTGAGATAATCAAATGGAATTAGAAAAAGAAAAATACAGTACTAAAGATAGTCTTTGAGGAATCGTTATCAATGTAAATAAAAAATATATTAAACTTAACAACTACATAATTTTTTCTCCTTTTTTTTTCATAACTCAAGTACATTTTCATGCATATATTGAATGTTTCTGGACACTACACCATTACTTGATACAGGTGTATGTTATACTACTAATACATTATCATCTGACATCTTGTTTGTTTGTTTGTTTGTTTTCTCTTTTTTTTTCCTCTTTTTTTTTTTGTTGCAGCAAGTAGTGTGAGTATACTATGGAAAAATGAAATTATCAAATTCCTTTTTTTTTTTTTTTTTTTTTTTTTTCATTCCTAATGATGAGGGTTGTCAGAATCCATTCCAAAGTGTCTTGTTGCATCTTTACTTAAGTTCGTACATTTGAGCATGTACCTGCCAGTATTGCCAACACCATGCTTCATTTTTGTGAAATCGTTGTCTTTGGCTGGAGGAGTTTAATTTACAGACAGAAGCAGATTCTATGATATGACAGAAGTTTTGAAAAATGTTGATTTAAACCAGATTGAGCAGACAGAAAATTGCAACATCCGATGCATACAAGCCTACTTTATAGCATTAGCTCAACACCAACCCTAAAGTCACTCATGTAGTCTCAGCTCAGTACGAATCTCTATCCTGACATGAACCCGAGATTGCAGAATTGACCAAATAAACAAAGGATTTTCTCAAACCCCATTAAATTTCAGATTGCGGACATTGACCATTTGTTTATTGTGTTCCGTGTGGGTCTGAATTTTCTTGATGTTATAGCCATATCTTGTAAAAAACATAAACATCCAAAGCCAACCTCGAAAAATCTGACATCTGAAGAATTATAAATGTTACATGTATGATGAGGAGAATGTCATTGTTCACACTGCACACAGACATTTTCAAAAATAACTGAGTGCCAGTCCCAAACTAGATTAAAGTTCTCAACACCAGGAGAGAAGCACTGAAAGGCATAACTTGGTTTAATGTTAATATTTCCCTCTTGGTTGATCTAATCTACGTGTGAAATAAAGATAATGGCATAAACCAGCAAGAAAAAAAAACTATAGGGATCTTTACTAACCCTCTGTCCTGTAAGAGTAACTTCTACGTTCAGATAGGGAAAATGAACTGCTGTTTAAAATTAATTTTTATCTGATAGAAATTACGTGGAAAAGAAGTCGTGTTCATTTTTATGAAATGCATTATTTTTGGCAATTTTAGAAGCGTCGCTAAGGGCGACCAACACAGCGTTCTATTTATAAAGAATAAGTGGATTATTTGGATCAGCAAAATGGCTGCTGCTACTGAAGGAAATGGATCGGAAATAAATGAATTTACTTTAATTTATGTCTATTTTTCTGCTCCTTTTTTCATGCATTAGGAGTGACGACCTCTGTCTCTATTAAATAGAATAATTGTAATTTTTAAACATTGTCATGGTACAGAAAGAAGAACGCGCAATGGAACTGTTTTAGGAGCCGTGTCCCATTTACCCGTGCCATATCTCACGCACACCGCCTCTCATCATGCTGTTAATATGAATGCGTGTCATATTTCACGTTGTGTGTGCCGCGTGCCATATGTGATATGTTTGAAACAAAGCCAAGCATTAAGTGCCCTCCATTCGCAATTACCTTCTTCGCCGTGTTTTTGTGGATGACTGCATATTTGTCACTATGCCCATTCAATTTCATTGTTTCATTTCTGGTGAGATTAACCTCAATGGTGGTCAAAGAGTTCTTTCATTTGCCAGTTTTCCTCATCCTGTTGGTATTGTTTCATTCAGTAAATACTCAGTATCACCGGGATTCATGCGAAAACTCCTTCTCTGGAGGAGCAATCGGTGATGAATGTTTGCGGGAATCTTATCGTGACGTCAGATGCCAAAGTTTTAACTATGTGTTCATCCAAGAAAAGTGTGAGTTGAGCAATCGCATAAAGGAAGCCGGGCCTGAAGATTTTGTACCCAACTCTGAGGTATTACTTCAGACGAGATACGTAGAGAGGTGGGCGTTAAGGCAAAATGATTCGGCTAACTGTCTTAAAGGGGAAGACATCGCGTTTTTCTCTGTACTTTCTCGTTTTCTTATTTTCTAGCTATTCTCGGTGCCATTCCAGAGCTGTCTGCAGACTCGTGCAAGGAAATCAAGGCGAGTGAAGGTTGACAGGTGGTCAGCGGCAAACACTGGCTGAATTTCATCAAACCTGACACTCCTGTGTTGACTCACTGTGAAATTAAAACCGCAGGTAGAGGAAGAAAGTTAAACAGAATGGATATACACTAAAAAGTATTGTACATAGCGTAAAAGCTAACGGTAAGCTTTTCTGTCAGGTACAATACTATCTTGTTGTCGATCGTAAGTCTGATCGTTTTGTAGAAACACACTTAGTACGTCTTTTCCTGGTACACCAGGAAAAGACTGACTATGTTAAAGAAAAGATAAATTGTTCTTAGTCGTTTAAGATTTCTTCCTCGGAAACTAGTTATGAAGCAGGAAGGAACTCTTTTGTCAGCCCTTATAGAGTATATGGATGGCTCTTAATCTAACAGCAGGAGACTAAAATTAACTTAAATCGCATCACCCACGAATAAGCGCCCGCGCATTTCGAAACACGGCAGATCTTTTTTTTAATCTTATCTTTTCTCTTATTTATATATTTTATATCTTAATCCATGTACGGCAATAGATGACTGCAAGAATTGCATATTCATAGGAATCTTTTTTTTTCAAATTAGGATTTGATAAATCTTGACTCGTTTGCATCCTACTAACTAAGGTGAACTCATTGTTTATGCTTTGCTTCAATTCCCAGCACCAAGCAAAGACTCAATATGTTATTGGAATGATATACATAGAAACTCTTGGAAAGCCTGCCCGATAAAGCTGTTTGACTCATACTCTAGGCCTTTTTTTAATGGTGAATAACTTGATTAAAGAGGATCTGAACAATTATTTGCTTAAAATTGTGCTTCATGATCAATGGATATTGTAGCTCTAAATGCTTTGCATATTCATCTACGGGCGAATGTAATACCTGCGTTAGTGTTTGTGATGTGAACGCTGACTGGGAAAACACTCTGGGATCGTATCGCTGCTCTTGCAGAGCCGGTTTTTCTGGAGATGGACATACCTGCAAAGGTAAGAAAAAAATTTTATCAGAAAACGTACAGTTCTCATAAAGCAATTGTCGTTGCAAGGTGTTATTTCTCTGAGCTTTCTTCGACCATTACTTCTTTAGATCTGAAATTATTTGCGTCAAAAATTTATTCTTTGATTAAATGTAAAAGTTCGGTGCGAATGTTCTGAAATCTTCGAATTGTTTTCTTTCGACTAGATATTCTTTAATTTTTATCTTATTGCAAAGAGTTTATTGTGTGTATCAAGGACATGGCGGGACTTTCATGATAAACCCTAGACATCTTATACTTTAATTTCCAAATGTTGACCCTATTCTCGATAGTGTTTGTTAAGTGTGTAGCTCTCTCGGTTCATTGTTCAATTGAAGGTGATAAAATACTGGGAAAAAGAAAAACAACTATGTCAAGACAAAGACCGCAGTATCTGCGTAGAAAGCAGAAAAAGTAACTTGGCTTTAGAACTAGTACTTAAAAGAACAATAATTGAAATCCAAAAAAAAGGTTAACTGGTACTTATGTGGGTACTTGTTTTAACTCGTACTTGTACGTCGAGACCGACATTAGTGATGTTGGAAATCAAACTCAGATAGTTTTGTGGACGGCAGGTTCTGAAATTAGTTTTCTCTTTCTCAGAAATAGCGCATGAAAAGAAGAACTCTAGAAAAACTAAATGTACAACTAGGATATTTAATTAACAAACAAATATTATGGCCGACAATGGCCATCTAGCAGCAACGCATAACAAGTCTATGTAATACCCACTTAAAAAAATGCGAAAATAAATGGCAGATACTGAACATACACCTTCAAAGGTAAAGTCATCCCAGAACTGTTTAGGATTTGAAGAGCAGTTGTATGAGCCCTGATTATTTATACAAATGAAATTTGGATGGCATTCGTTCCTTTTAATAGCATGAGCTTCTCTGTATTTGTTACTGTCTGAAAAAATAACATGCAAACTACATAAAGATTAAAATGAAACGACTGTCAATTCAAGATAAAGGGAAATAAACGTCACAAGTTCAATACTCGCAATCTTACGACACAAATGTTAAAAATAAGTATAAAAAAGACAAGATTTTCCGTCAGGAAAATCCCACATCAACGAAAACGTGAAACGATCGGCCGTCCATTCATTCTAATAGGAAGATAAAACAAAAAATCAGTGAACTCCAGACCCTTATCATGGAGCACAATATTACATTTAAGGCTAAATATTTGTACTTTGTTGCAAAGAAATTCGCTACATTTCTGCTGGTAGTCAATACGAATTAAGTCACTGATTATACGCGTTTTTTTTAAAAATGCAGAGCATTTTTCTTACCATCCTCATTTTGTTAATTAACACATTTACGAAATTATGGAGTTCTATCATTGTCTGTCACGTATGTGGAATTTCGTTGTAATTGCGGAGTTCGGAGCGAAATTATACCGGGAAAGGATTATATAGAAATTAGAGAAGATAAACGGAACCGAACTAAACAGCCTGGTAAATAGCCTAAAAATCCAACTCTATGAGAGCGAGGAAAGTATTTTTTCTTAATTCAAAACTTATTCAGATTTTTAATTTAAGAACTAAATTAAAATTATTTTATCTCTAAAAATCCTCACTATGCGTCCACTGCTAAACGTAAAGCAGGCATTCCAAGCTCACGTCACGAAAAAGCAAACGATTTTTTTCACGAACTAACGAAATTAAGTTGACTTCCACTTCTGACAGGAATAACAGTGGGAAAAGCGAGCTTAAAACGGCAGAGAACGCCAGAAACCACAACGGACACACAAGATTTGAGTAGATTCTACCAATTTTACGCGTAAAATAATATTTCGAAATATATATTGTTGTTAGTCGACCATATTTCGTTCCCTATAATATATAGATTTAGCCAAGCCTAAAAGAGAAGCTCGCTTTTTTTTTTTCCCCGCACGTCTCAAGGGCACAACGCCTTGCCCCGGCCAGGACTAGAAGACGGGTCGTCCGATTCGGAGCCCAGTGCACTGACCACTGGACTACTGGACAAAGCCGTGGCCTTGGCGTGCCCGCGGTACAGTTGACCACGCATGTTAAAAGTTGCACCTTGTACGGTCGAACGGTCGTACATCCAAATTTTTTCGGCTTGATGGGTTACTACTACTTTGTATAATTATGGGGCTACGCTCTGCGAGCTCCGCTATTATTCCTTACAACGTGTTCAAATTCTCAACGTTCAATTTAACACCGAGTCACACAGCGCATGACGCTTTCATGAATCAATCGCTTGCTTTTTCTCCTGACGTGAGCTTGGGACGCCTAGGCGTAAAGATATTTACATAATTGCTGAGGCGCATCCTGCCAGCTTGGGTTAACTGTACTTAAATCGTTTCTTTCTTCTTCTTCTTCATCTTCCGAGTCTGTTCTCAGGTCGCCCTCAAATTATTATTCATGTCTAATCCATATCGAAGCATTTTTTAAAATAATTGCAAGTATTAGTTTCCTTTGAAGCCAACGAACAAAATGGGTTGCTTTCAAATTCGTGTTGTGGAGGTTCCTGACTGCATAGCGAAAATTCAGATAGCGTCCCTTTGTAAAAAATGGTCCTTATGGCTGTTCAGTTGGCTGGTGAAGCTTATTTTCCTCGTGTGACAGGCATGTCACGTCGGCGAACGATAAATTAACGCGCGCAAAATAATGCAAAGGTTTGATATTGGAAATTTGTTTCCCTTTTCTTTTTTTAATTGTTCTGGCCAGCCAAGAATAAAGACAACGACTTTTTCAGTCTTAATTTCCTAAAGAAGAACATAGGTTACGTTTTTCAGCGAATTGTTGTAACGCGTGACTTAAACGCATCACGCGATTAAAATTATTGTCTTAATTCTGAATTTATTTGAAACAACACTTAACAGCAGCTGTAAAAACCTTTACTTTTCTGTGTATTTATTCTCTGCTGCTTATGTGGATAAATGCGATCAGGCTCTGAAAGTGTAAAGGGACAATCAATATTCAGGTACTTAATGTAATAGCTTTGTAGCTTTCTCCTTTACCCTTAGTAGTCAATTATTTTATCCTTCTTGCAGCAAAAATTGTTAATTTTAAGACGGTGAGCAATTTTTCTGTGTATCGCAAAATAACTTCATTTCCGGCACACATGTCGATTCTATTGATGAATACGTGTTTGCTTTGTGCTCTAACGGAATAGTTATTCTTCACTATTTACCTCTGGAACGTATAATCTGTTGTTCGGTCCGTTTAGTTTCTTTAGGTTCTGTGATATCACCGAAAAATGAACTTTACAATGAACTTTCTTAGTGGTTTCAAAACAAAGGAAACACGTCACTTCGGTAAACTGATCAAAAGTAATTTTCTCTCTATAAACATTACTACAATGTTGTGTAAACTGCTGACGAGAATCAAAAACAATCAATTTGTTAAAATGTCCAAATGCTTAGAGAAACACATCAAGATTTAGTATTGAGATCTGCGGACTTCAGAATGGAAATATCTGCATGGGAGCGTCCACTTTGAATTGTTGTTTTACATTTAATATATAACAAAAAAAAAGAGGAAAAATTGGCGATTCGTTCGTAAAACCAAAAATTTGAAAGTCAAATGAAAACTGAGTTGGAGACAAGAAGCAGTCAGCTTGTGAATGATGCGGGTTCTAAAAATTATTAATATTCCATTGTTTTCTCGTCGACATAAGCATTTCTTTCCTCAGCATCAATGAAAATAAAAGGAAATTTAAAAAAAAAGAAAAAAGAAAAAATATACTTTGTCCACATGCTCTCTAGGAAGACGTAATAACTACTAGAGTTTTAATAACTTTTAGTATGTAAATAACTCTTCTGGTCTATAATTGTTTACTTCCAAACAATAAATCCTTAATTCTCTCAACCATACCAGCGCTTTCTCAGGAAAGAGGGTAGTGGGAAAAACGCGATTCATCAAATCCCTTGTTCCTTTTTCAACGAGAATGCTCGTCCTCTGGCTAGGTATTAAAAATGTCACCGTCTTTCTATTTTTGTTGAAGTCGATTTTAAAGGTTAAAAAGGTTACGAGACTGACAGCTTGTAACATCACTGTTAGATCACGTGGACCTCCTCACTTGTTTTATCAAAATGTATCTGTTCGTGGTTGCAAAAGAGCACAAGCCACACGCAAACTGATTTCCGTTGGTGCAAAATTCTGAATTACAGTGGTAAAGTCAGAGTGTGAGATTGTAGACTGCATTTAAACTGGACAGCTTCTACCGTGTCCGTGTTTACTTAAACAAACTAAAAACACTTTAATCCCACGTTAATTCGATGGAAATAATCAGTGATCATCACCAAAACAAGCAAGGATCAACAATATGAATTTAGAGGAAGTAATCGGTTGTTTCTTGTGAATTGAGACTGGTAACAGCAGTCCTACTGGTTGCAGTTTACGACATAAGCATATAGATTTTGACTTAACATTTTTGGAATTACTCAAATCCGTAATCATCATCTTGTACGTGCCCTTTGGTGAAACTTATATGAAATTTTTCGGTTACTGGGCATAAAGCCAAAGGGACATTTTATGTGCTAACAAATTCCTTCCTGGCTTTTTTCCTTTTCGGATTTTGCTTTTTTCCAGGATAACTCTAGTGCAATTAAGCAAAGTAAATTAATATTGAATATAGAAAACTGGAGACTTCATATAAGTAAAGAGTACGAACCTTTTAATATATTCCCCCAAAGAATAGGATCATGGTATTTCATACGCTTAAGCTTAACATCCTGAGATTTAACAAATACCATTATGAGGTTAATAATTTGAAGAGAGCTGTCCGATGAGTTCCATCTACTAACTATCCTATTACAGAAAGTTTTTTGATTAGTGAAAGGACGCTTGACAGTAGGCACAGTCGTCTAGTAATTTGTTGTATAGCAAAATAAAGAAATTAGAGAAGGCGATGGAGAAACAAATCGAAAATTTGGAAAACGTACTTGAAAGCGCGTAAAAGCGCAAAATACTACAAGACCAAAATGTCATGCCGCTATAACGTTCCCCTCGGTCAAGCTCTGTTCACGTGTAGCGATGGTTGTCAGTAAATACGTGCACGAGTGGGAGACATTCCATTGTTACCTTCTAATGTCATAGATTTTGTAATGTTGTCCGCTCAGATGGTTCTTGTGTTTCTTCGGTTAGCTGGTGAGGTTTATTTTCCCCGTGTGACAGACATGTCACGTCGGCAAGGGATAAATCAATGCGCGAAAATTAATGCAAAGGTTTGATAGTGGAAATTTGTTTCCTTTTTTTTTATAAATTGTTCTAGCTAGCGAAGAGTTAAGACCTTAACTTTTTCAGTATTAAATTCCTACAAAACAACATAGGTTATGTTTTGCACTTAATAGGGCAATTTTTTTATGCATTAACACTCGGCACGCTGCAGATAATAATATAATAGTAGTAAATGATAATGAAAATGGAAATGATAATTATTCAAACTATATCCACCTTTGTTACAACTTTTGGTTTACTAGCAGAGAGTAACTGATGTGGGAAAAATATTTTCAACCATAGGACAACATTATTATATTTTGAGATCCGGTTTCAAAGAACGAACACAAATAGTCGTCTTTTATGTACACGGCGAAACAGAAATTTCAGATGTGAAAGTTTGTGCGTCGATGATGGCATCATCAGCATTTATAAGTTGAATATTGGTGCGAACTAATGAAAACGTCAGTTGCCGAACGATAGTTATCTTTTAATATGATCAGGAATTAAATTTGTGTTAGAAAGTGTACATTTTGTTGTGGCATTCTATCAGTTGTCTAGTTAGTTTCCAATAGCAGTAGTAATCAGCCCTTTCTTTAGACCTAAACTAATTTTCTTTTCCGTTTTTGTTGTAAGTGTGACTTTAACGAATTACGCGGTTAAAATACTCGTCTTAACTTTGAATTTATTTAGCACAATACTTAACAGCAGCTGTAAAAACCTTTACTTTTCTGTTTATTTATTTTCTGCTGCTTATGTCGATAAATGCCATCAGGCTCTTAAAGTGTAAAGGGACAGTCAATATTCAGGTACTTAATGTAACAGCTTTTAGCTTTCTCCTCTACCCATATAGTGGTCAATTATTTTATCCTTCTTGCGGCAAAATAGTTGATTTAAAGACGATGAGCAATTTTTTCTGTGTATAGCAAAATAACTTCATTTCCGGTACATATGTCGATTCTGTTGATGAATACGTGTTTGTTTTGTACTCTAACAGAATAATTATCCTTCACTATTTATCTCTGGAACGTATATTCTGTTATTCGATCCGTCTAGTTTCTTTAGGTTCTGTAAAATTACCGAAACATGAACTCTGCGATGAACTTTCTTAGTGACTTCACAACAAAGGAAACATAGCACTTCTGTAAAACTGATCAAAATTTATTTTCTCTCTATGAGCATTACTACAATGTTGTGTAAACTACTGACGAGAATCGAGAAGATTAACTTGTTAAAATGTCCAAATGCTTAGAGAAATACAGCAATATTTAGTGGTAAGATCTTCGGACTTCAGAGGGGAAAAACCTGCATAGGAGTGTCCACTTTGAATTGTTGTTTTACATTTAAGATATAACAAAAACAAAAACAAAAACAAACATAAACAAAAAAATGAAAAAATTGGCGATCAGTTTGTAAAACCAAAAATTTGATAGTCAAATGAAAACTGAGTTGGAGACAAGGAGCAGTCGGCTTGCGGATGATGCGGGTTCTAAAAGTTACTTATTTTCATTTTTTTTTTTGTCGACGTTAGCATTTCTTTCGTCAGCCTCATTGAAATTAAAAGGAGCTAAAATAAGAAAAAAAAGAAAAAAGAAAAACATACTTTATCCACATGCTCTTAAGGAAGATGTAAAAACTAGAGTTTGGATAACTTTTAGTATATAAATAACTCTTTTGGTTTATAACCGTTTACTTCCAAACAATAAATTCTTAATTCTCCCAACCATACCGACGCTTTCTCAGGGAAGAGGGTAGTGGGAAAAACGAAGTTCATCATATGATTCATTACTCAAAAAGGCATTTGAAAGAGAAGGGAATTTTTTTTAACCTTGGTCCCTAATGACGCGTTTAATCGACAAGAGAATTAGAAATTCGTATCGTAAATGTAAATTTTGAAGATAAGCGTTAATTCTTATCACGCACAACTTTTAGAATTTAGGAGAAATAAATGTCAGTCAATTTCGTTAAAAAAGGGTTGCGGTTATTCATCGTGGTGAATAACAATAAAAGCTAAGTTTTTCGCTTGTCTCATAGTAGTCACGTGTGATGTAGATTGCGACGTTTCGATTGCGTACTGTTAGTCTTCTTCAGGAGATGAGATCGACAGGTCATGTGTGATCTTACAAAGCATGATGCTCTGCTGTGATGAGTTGTTTTTCAAAATCTCTGATTGGTGCATTTCGATCCTTGCTGTTTCACTCAGTGATTTTCTCCCTCGACAGTCCGCTGTCGCACGGCTTTCCTGTTGTTGTGTTTTTTGATCGTGGGCATCCACGCTTCTGGAATTTCTATTCCACTATCCCTATTGATGTTGTTCGGGTGAAGTCCTATATGAATTGCCTCTTTGACTCTGCACGTGTAGCAATAAGGGTCACGATCAATAATCTTTACTTCGTTCCAAAGTGGCTCATGTCCGGTGTTGTGGGCATGCTCTGAAGCGGTGGAGGTCTCGGTACGGGCGAGTCGGATGCCTCGATCGTGCTCCTTAATTCTGTCTTGCATGGGTCTTCCAGTCTCTTCAATGCACACCTTGCCCCATTCACAAGGAATCCTGTAAACTACGCCATCTTGTTTAGCCGGGTCGACAGCGTCCTTTGGTGGTACTAACTGAGATCTTAGCGTGGTCTCCGACTTTCAAGTCGGAGACTACGCTAACACTACGCTACAAGCCACTCTGGAATGAAATAAAGTTTATCGTAAATCACTGAGTGAAACAGCAAGGATCGAAATGTACCAATCAGAGTTGTTGAAAACAACTAATCACAGTAGAGCATCATGCTTCATAAGATCACGCATGACCAGTCGACCTCATCGCCTGAAGAAGATTAGCAGTATGCAATCGAAACGTCGCGATCTAAATCACACGTGACTACATCGTGAGACAAACTAAAAAACTTAACTTTTAAATTTCAGTCAGTTTCTAAAAGAGAAAACACGTGCCAACATAAGTTTTAGCTGTCTAGAACATTCTAAATAATAACATCATATTCTATTCTTAAAACATTGCAACGTGACTAAACGTAAGAAGGTACAAAATGGAATATTCTGGAATATTTTAGAGTATTCTGGAACATTGTTCTTAAAGAGTCAAAGAATGAACAAAAGGTTTTTTTTAAAATAATATTAAAATTATCAAAATTGTTCACCAACTACATTCCTTTCTTTACGAACAACAAAAACAATAAAAACAAATATTTCTAACTTAACCTATAACTATGACAAACATGAGACTGTTTATTCTTTATTCGAAAATTAAATTTTAGGCATTCGAGGGAAAACGCCGTCATCTCATTTAGATGAAGTGGAAAATAAACATTTTTGTTTCATTTCAATTTCTTTTTCCATAGCTCAGAAGGTCCGTTGTCACGCAATGCAACTTATTGGCTAAAAACTGATGCCTTCATTCTCACTAAGATAATGCTCCAAATAGAATTAGCTCGGTTGTATATGAAATTGTATATTTTTGATTCATCAGGATATGTGCACAATCCATGACAGCGTACATTAACAAACATTAACTTTTCTTCTGCAGAAAAGAAAATGAAACACATCATGATGGTACCCTCAGTGGCTAAGTGGAGTTTCATCCTCCTTTTCTGTAAGCCCTTCAGTTGTTCACAACTTTTGTCGAAAGTGTTTACTAAAATGATAAACATTTGCATTTGTTGACATTTGGGAGGGAATGGAAACCCATCATGGGTAATGTGGGAGGGGAGGAAGGGTAGAATGCTTGGGAAGGCCCGGGAAAGGGCGAGTAAAGGGAGGAAAAGAGGGGAGGATGGGAGGAGAATGCTAGGTTGAATAGGGCAATAAGAAAAACTGCGAAGTGGGCATGAGGATCTGTTGGCAATTGTTATGTCCGGCTTTCTTGAACTGCAATATGCGCCAGTGCTTAAATGTAATGTAATAATCATGTGGGGTGAAAACTTCTCATACCCGCGGTTAATATCAAACTGCTTCTAGGCATGCAACATGTGGTGCATGCTTGTTCGTTGGTAAGAGAAAGTGGTCCGAAACGTTCACCTGGTCCCACTTTGAACTCAAGACTGAACCTGTGAAAGACATTGCCACTGCATTTACCTTGTACAATCAAACTTCACAGTAAAGTGCTAGAATACGATGACGTCAATAAATTATTCCTCTAATTCAGTAATAAACCATTTTCCTTTATCTTCTGAAACACTTTTCTCAATGAAACTAACTGCAAATGTAAAGCGTTAGTAAGTTCTTGGTTGGAATGGAAGAATCAGTTCTTTAATGACCAGCTGAAGCCCGTTCCATGTAATTATCTTGTTGCACTTATTTTAGTTTTGTTGAAGTATCCTCAACAAGTAAAAGGATGGAAGGGAGTTCCTCGGTTTCAGACGACACATATCCTTTCAGTTCCTGAAGGAAACTACCTGGAACTGAACTTTACCATGGACGCCATCCCGTGGTATCCACGACCATGTCTGTGGGATAACTATCTTGAAATTCGTGATGGCAATAATCAGTCAGCTAACGTTCTTGGTGTATTCTGTGGAGATCACAAAACTGCTGTAGTGCGATCCAGTGGAAGATACTTGTGGTTAAGATTTTTCCCTGAACGCAGATATTATTTGAATGCATACTACACCGGCAGATCCTTCAATCGAACAGGCACGATATTTCTTGATAAGTTGAGCACTGTTAAGGCGGCTCTTGGTTAAAATGTTTCAGTTTAACTGAACGTCACGACAGAATCAACTCTGATCAGAAAATGTTTTACGTTTTCTTGCACATGTATCAGTGTTTATTCCTTCCCTTTCAAAGACGAATAGCCATAGATAGCGACAGAGAGAAACAGTCAGTGAAACAGACCGACAGAAGCTCTTTGTGACCTACAAATAAAAATAGATTGTCCATACACTATATGTTTATTTTACACATTATGTCTGCTGTTTGCTTGTTATATATTATACAGACTATTCATCCAGCAGTTGCTTGCCTTAAAATTTGAGTTTGTTTATTATTATTATTATTATTATTATCAGCATCATCATTTTTATTATTATTATTATTATTTGCCTTACGTAGCGACACCCACCATGACCCAAGTGCCCAAGACACAGACTGTAATTTTGAGCAGAACCTCCAACTTGTGGTGCCCGGTGGGAGGTGCGCCAGCTCCATACATTGCATGGAGAAAAAATGGTGTTGTTGTTCAAAATAGTACCAGTGTAAGATATCAGCTTGTAGCTGCAGAGGAGAATGTGAATTACAGCTGCGAGGTACGAAGAGATAATAACGTACCAAGAAGCGAAATCAGTCTCAGCATTGAAGGTGAGTTTTACTCCTTACACAAGTGTAATGGAAACATATCACTTTTTCAACTGGATGCCTGAATCTGTACTATTTGATTAATTTCTAAGCATCTTGTTTAATTTCTTAGTATCTCTCCCCCACGGCTCGCCGCCCTCGATGTAGTCGCTCCCGTAATTTGCCTCGTTCTTCTAGATTGCGATAGATTATCAATATGTTAAACAGTTCTTCGTTCGGATTAGGCTTTCTTTGATCAGCTATATCAGAATGACAATCTTGCTTTGGAAAGAAGCAAATGTGGTAGAGTGGTTATGGTGCAAAGCTTGTAATCTAGTGATCTGGGTTCAAGCTATCCCACCTGCTACTCACTGGATTTGTTTTTTGGTTTGCCCCGCTTTGTAAATTGCCAAATGGTTCGCCTCCGACCAGTAAGGATTTTTGCACGATGTTTATTTACAATGTTTGTTTCGATTAATTTGTTTTGATAAGTTTTGGTAATTTTAGTTTTCAATTTGTTTTAATTAGTTTTTCTTGATTAATTTTGTCAAACGGTTTGTAAGGAGCATTTTTTCATATCCCCTTTTTAACTCGCGCAATAGAAACGTTAATCTTATCTCACGTATGGCACCTGAGACCTATCTGTTTTTTGGTTATTCTAATTATTTGGCGCTGTTCGGCCTCTCAGAAAGAAACTCTCCCCACTGTTATAGTTTGAGGATTTTTTTTTTGTTTTAGCTTAAATTCTGACTTCTCTAAATGCTGACAATGATAAGAGTTTGTTGGTAATCAGTTCAAAGTAGATACTCCAAAGTTGAAAAAATTCCGCAAATTTAAATTTAGCCTAAGTTTAGAAGTTCATCTCATGCATTCCTTTGTAAACTATCATTCTAAAGATACTTTCTTCTTTTTTTTCTCGATACTATAAAATAAGTTGGTTTTCCTCTTTGCAATGCAAACACAGTGATGACATATTACACATATTTTAGCGATTTAATTATATGAACAATACTAAATGTCTAATATTCAGAGTGCCCAGGCCCTTGTGAGTGCCATATTTTGAAGGGAACATACAATCTGTTGCGTGTGGACTGTACAGGAAAAGAACTGATGTCGTTTCCGTGGAAAATTCCCCTCACCACAGCATTGTTGTGAGTATTAACGAGAGATCAATTGTTGAGGTGCTATGCAAGTTGCAGACTAAACTGCAGATTACGAAGCAAAATAATGTCATTCTTCATCTTAACTGAGTAAGAGCGACTTCTAAATCAATCTTACACTAGCGTTTGCGTGGTGCCGTCGACGTCAATGACCGGAAATTCTTCAATATTCAATTTTTTGAACGTAGGTTTGCAAGGGGGGTCATTCCTCACCCGAACCACTATCTCCCGAGTCTCGCGAGCCATGTGGAAAGAAAATCTGTACCTTGTAAACTCAAAGCTGAAACCTCGTGGCTACACTAAAAAGTATCTTAACTGTGGTATATAATACAACGTCCATGCCAGCAGGGTCACAAAACAAGAACAAAACTAAACAATAAGGCAGTACTTCGTGATTTCGTCGAGGCAACGTGGAATCGCAAAACGAAAATATTTTGTAGAACGTGAACGATAACAGCGGAGCATGCTTTCTGTTTATGTTCGAACTATCTGGTATTTTATGCATAGCAAGCCGCTAGAAACTGAAATATAAAGCAAATCACGAGAACTTCAAAAAGCGCAGATATGTACCAATATATTTTACCATTTTTTTAGTTATATTCAGCACTATCTTTGGTGTTATACGACTGCTTAAACATAGCCATAGGTCTTACGGTATAAATAGCATCTCACCGAGAAATGATGAGATTTTTAATAATGCAACGATTTTATGATAGGAACTTGGGCCAAAACAAGCTAAAAAAGTTACCACTGGACATTTTCAGTAACTATACCAAGCTGAAGGCACTGTAAGTTACCACCGCTCATTAATAACCTAAATCAGTGGAGGCTTATATTATAAAACTTTGTATGGGAGTTTCGGCTCCGCTCTGTTACTCCGTAAATAACGATAATTTTTCGATACTCTGCAGCGCGAGAGCCAGACATTTTTCCCCAATTTTATCGAAATATACTCCATAGAACTTCAGCCAAATATTTGGAGACCTTTTAAGCGCGGGAATTCTACTACAGAAAGAATTTTTTTACATGTTGCTGACTTTCTACAGTCTCAAAGGACGAAGCCGATAAAAGGATTTTTTTCATAAATATTTCTTTCCCCGGGTGGCTGAATGTCGTCCTAAAGGCTTGTTTCTCATAGAGAACTTGGGCCACCTGTAGCCGAATTTCACTTGGCGAGTGTAGTCGTCAATTGCATTCTGCAACACAATTTTCACTTTTACATTATTGATAGGTTTCTTACCAAATTGACCATCCTAACCAGTTTTTCCCAGAAAAAACAAACAAACAATAAAGCTTGATCAACAGGGAAGGGAAGATTTGTTGTTCGCTACATACATTATGCTGGGATAGCTTTCCCTCAGACCTTCCTTTCTTGAATAGTCCCTTTACCAAGTCAAAAAAACTGGTTAATTTCGCCATTCATAAGTTTTTCGGTAATAAGTTTCCCAAAGAACAGAGAAATGCTGCATGATGAATCTTTAAAAGAAAGCAATTTCCTGAGAAATTACACAATCACGTGATATTGCAAAGCATGTATGGTTACCATGCAACAGTTCAAAACAGGGTCAGGTTAGATGAACAGAGCTGAAGTTGTTCTTTTACCCGTTGTTCCATGTGATAACGAGTGTGGGCAAGAGCATGGAAAAGTGATATTTTTAACAAATCAATCTTTCCTTAATATTTCATGTAGCGAAGAAAGACAAAAAGACTCAGTTACAACATCGTTTTTCCAAGCTCGCAAGATTTTGACACTTTCACCATATGGAGGTTTCAATTAGTTTTGTCTTAGATTAAAGCTTTTTATCTTCTCCGGGGCCTTCATATATCAGGCCTAAAACGATGACATCAGGTTGAGCGACATTAGTTTGATAACTTGTATATTTTCAACATCACATGCCATTACTTGTCTACGTATCTTTAACTTATTTCTCACTTTAAATTAATTTTCCACTGTAATTGCAAGTTTTTCTCAGAAAAAAAGACTTTATCTTGTTCCTCATCTTGATAAAGCCGTACCAACACTTAAGAACAAGTCTCTCTAAGAATCAAACATCTTGGGAAATAAAAATTTTCCACCCCCATTCAAATTTTGCATGCAGTTAGGCACTCAGGGGGGATGCACAAAAATGCCCTTTTTAAAGGTCGCAGCACTCTTGTTGCTATGGTAACAACGGCTACTTGTTCGTGGCCTGGGGCCTCATTTTCATACAAAAACGTCGCAAAAAAAGAGTGAAATGTTTATTTCTCTATCTCAAGCTGAATACAACATTGCAAATTGGCACTTCTACCATATATAGTACATCATTCGTCTTCACTTTGATTCATTCAATTTTCTCTGGGAGTGAATGTGAACACACCAATAGATTATTCATCTCGGTACAGTTTCGGTCATTTTTGTTGTCGGGTAAAACAGGGAAAACGTTTATCTGAATTTCTCGAAAAGTACACCGATTCTGGAACTGAAACTACCCACCTAGCTGGTTACAATATTCTAGTTTTTAAATATGTAAAAATCTCTGCAAGCCTGCCTCTATTTTTTGTAGGAGTAATTGGCGAAAAAAGCTCAAAATCAGATATTGCACAATTTGGCGATGTATGCATCTAATGTTCTCAATAGCAAAAGTTTCAGAAAAATGAAACATGCACGTCTTTGGAAGAATGTTATCTTATAAGCAATATCCCGAAGAGAAATCTTGCCTCTGGGTGTCATCTTTTAAAAAAAATTGATGAAACTTCATGGAGGACTACCCGACGTAACTACAAACATATACCTCAAATCGTGTGCATATCATCCAGATTCCGAGTGCTGCACCTTCTTTCATGGGAATTTGAGCGATCCGAAGTCCTCTGAAGATACACTGTTATACTTGTATGTAATTTGATACATGTTGAAGTCGGCTGATCTATACGAAACTATCCTCACACCAGTCATTTGTCATAAACATGTGCGTTGTAACGATGGCGTGACGCTGTATTTCTCCATGAAGTTTCCATCGATCGCTCCAAAGAAGACGAGAAATTGACATTATTGGATATGTCAGCAGATTTCCGCGCATTTTAAGTAAAAAACAGCCAAAGAAAAGAAGAAAACCTCAATTGAACACTCGTAAACACTGAGAATCTGAGAGCAGAAATCGCAGCTTGTCAGCGGCAGTACTACATGTAAAACCCATTCGCAAAAATGGCAATTTGTACGACGCGAAAATCATCACAAAGTGGAGATTTTGAACTACTCAGTATCCCTGCAGTACAGAAAACGGAACAGAGATTTTATCACAATCAATTTCCAAAATTTAGCTTTTTTCAGGGAGTCTCTATAACGTGCTCGAACGTTATATTGGCTTTGAGTCTTGAGATTTATTTCCCTTGACAATAAAATGCTCTAGAAAGTGTTTACAAAATTACAAAGGAACTATTTTTGGTGTCACTTGGACCGAGGAATACAGATTTGAAATAATTAATGCTGTCACTGATGAACCAAAGGGCACAATCTTCTCAAGTTATTGGCTTGATAATCTCCACAGACTAACAATATTGGACCGAACGATCTCCTTTTTCTTCCTGGTGAGCCGGCCACCTCAAGGGAAAATTGAAGAGACCTTTGACTTCCTCTCGTGTAAATCACTAGGAGATTGCGTTATATTCATCTTTTTTTAAGCTTGGTAAAGATATCCGAGAGAAAAGTATGGAAAATAATGGTGATGAAATCACTGTCCTTTTTCTGAAGGAAATGAAGCAATCCGGATTACATATTAACCGTGGGGAGTTTCGTTCAAGTGACAAGTTGCGATTTGCGTGTGGATAATAAGTTGTTTGAAAGGTGGAATTATGACATTATGATTTCATTAAATCTTTTATTTCGAACTTTGTTATGATTTCTTCTTTTTGAAGACATGGAAGGAAACACTGATTGACTCGATAGCACTGCGGAGGTGATAAGTCTCTCCTCGTCATATCGTATGCAAATTTTCTAACAGTTTTCTGACTGTTTTCAGATGATTTGGAATATCTTTATTCCTGTCACAGGGAAAGGATGACTGCCCGAGTCTGTTCTTTGTAAGGAGATGCCTATGTCGCTCAAATTGCTATTCTTCCAACTGGGTTTAACATGTGGTACTGCCGCTGACAAGTTACGATTTATACTCTCGGATTCTCAGTGTTTACGAGCGTTCAATTAAGGTTTTCCTCTTTTTTTTTTGGTTATTTTTACTTCAATCTGCTGACGTATTAGAAAAATAACCATTTCCTGTCTTCTTTGGAGCGACCGATGAAAACTTCATGGAGAAATACAGCGTCACGCCATCGTGATAGGGTACATGTTTATGACAAATGACCGGTGTGAGGATACTTTCGTGTAGATCAGCCGACTTCAACATGTTTCAAATGACATACAAGTCTATCTGTATATCTTCAGAGGACTTCGGGTTTCTCAAATTCCCATGAAAGAAGGTGCAGCACTCGGAATCTGGACAATATGCACACGATTTGAGGTGTATGTTTGTAGTTACGTCGAGTAGTCCTCCATGAAAATTGAATGAGTCAAAGTGAAGACGAATGATGTCACTATACACGGTAGAAGTGCTAATTTGTAATGTTGTATTTAGCTTGAGATGGAGAAATGAACATTTCACTCTTTTTTTGCGACGTTTTTGGATGAAAATGAGGCCCCAGGCCTCGAACAAGCAGCCGTTTTTACCATGGCAACAAGAGTGCTGCGACCTTAAAAAAGGGCATTTTTGTGCATCCCTCCTGAGTGCCTGACTGCATGAAAAATTTGAAGGGGGTTGAAAATTTTCATTTCCCAAGATGTTTGATTCTTACAGAGACTCGTTCTAAAATTATGAGAAATGTTAAGAAATGCACTGGTTCATGGAAAATTTGATCGCTACATGCCTTATTAAAGAAAACTTGCGGCGGACATTTGGAAATTTAAAGCATTCAGCTGTTTTTATTGCTTTGAATTACAAAAAAAAAAACCCTAAATCGTTTTTTCTACAATAAAAGTCTAGTTTGCAGGCATTTAGTGTGTTTCCTGACCTTCCTTAGGTACAATGTAAGAAACACCGCCTTTCAATGACTTTTTTGCTTGGGAAATTTGTGAAGGTTAACGCGCGAGAAGATAATATCGAGCACTGAAGGTCGTCCAAAGTAGGGAGTCTGGGGGCATGGCCTTACGGCAAAATTTAAATCTAAAGACTCCGAAATACTATTTATTAAGGCACAATTTTACGGCTGGCTGCGGAAGTATTACATATATTTGCACACCGGTATCATGCAGCTACGTGATTGTCTGATTTTAGCAAAAGGCAATTGTAGAAACGAGGTTTTTCATGGACTGACTATTCATTCTCAAACCGAAAAATTCTGAGGCTGATCAATGTAGCTTTTGACGTCATTTGACCAGACTCGCTTTGTACGTCGGAGAATTTCGTCTGCTACATCTCGCGAGACACTGACAAATGAGTACATGTTTTATGCCACGTTATTCATGACTCAAGGCTTGGGTCTCCATGCTAGGAGAAGGGAATTTTTCTTAATTTTTTTCCATAAAATGACCAGCCCTAGCAATAGAACCTTTTTAGCTGTGTGATCACGTAGTTTCAAATGGGTGAACAAGGATTCAAAGTGGCCGCTCAAGAATGTGCCGCAGACGATATTTTTTGGAGGAAATTTTTTCTTCTGTCGCCTGAATTTTCTTATTTACGGATAAATCCGACAGCACTCTTAAGACTGCGGTGATACAGAAATCGGCGACAATTGAAGTGGAGTATCTTTATTACAAAAATTGAGATTATCAAAAACAAACCTACAAGCACACGATCTTTAAAGACAAAAAAAAAAGAAAACATGAAACGGGCACAAAAGGGAACAATTATGTTACAAAATGAGGGTTTGGGCGACTTTCTGACTCAAACTTAGAACGAAGCTATATTTTGTCGGTACCTGTAAAGTTGTTTTTGTCTTACGTAGATAGTTAACGGTCACGGTTCTCAAACCACTAAATGACCGGCAGTTGGAATCTTCTCTCAAAAGTTAACGGATTGAGAGAGCCTACACAATCCAAATTGTTAAATGTCGATGAGGAACCGTTAAGTGATCCCGAAGTGATTTATAGATCTCATGTTTAGTACACGGTCATCTTTAACCCAGGGCTAAGTGTACGGAGCTATGGATGTTGACGCTTGGAAATTGAAAGTCGACTGCCGGTAACGGTTCGCAAATAATTAATTGACTTGCAGTCGAGACAACCCATACATTCTGAACTATTATATGTTGATGAGGAACTTCTAAGCGATCTCCAAGAGATTAAGATTTCGGTTTACGTTGACTCAGAATTATTGTACTATGAAATTCCGTGATATCATGCGAGATGTTTTGTTTAGGCTTTAATTCCGAAAAAAAAAGAGATAAGAAAAAGAAATAACAGTTACATCGTTACTGTGTTGGTTGGTGTACCACTTGCTCGAGTTTAAGTCTGTCCTCTTCATAAAATTCTTGATAGCTAACAACTATTCAGCGAAGTGGAAGTAGGTAGTGGTAGATATTTACCAAGCCGCTGATAATATTTACCAATGATGCTGGTGTGAGTAGTTGTTTTGGTGTATCCTAACACAGTGAGTTAATATAACTTTAAAATGCTATTTAAGCTGATTTATTCCTGAAACGATTGAAATGCTTTCGGGCACAAACCCCGCGCAAGTCTCCCTCCCTGAAAAACTAAGAATATTCAGAGTTTGACAAGCGAATCAGAGCGCTCCTTCAGCGTTTTCTACTGTGTCAGTATATACCTCCTACAAATTCTGAAAACTATCTGAATTCTTTTTTTTTTTCTTAAAAGCGAAGGTCGACAGTGGAACGAGACCTGCAGAGTGACCTAGCCTCATTCTATGAAACAATGATAAACCATGAGTGAATTAGACTTAAAATAGATACAAAATACCCTAAATTACAGTCGCCCTGAAAATAATTGGAAAAAAGAAACAGTAGTGGGCAAGAGGGAAATGTTCTCATTGACAATTCTTTTTTAAAAATTTAGAGTTGTTTTGCCTTGTTTCTTCTTTTCTGTTTTTTTTTTAAAGTTATATACTTTGTTGAGTAGGGTGGCAGGAATATTTAAAGCGTAAAAAAGTGTATGAAACCAAAGATAGTTTTATTAAGACTTTTTGGTTACATATACATATATATATATATATATATGTGGGGTTGTCACAACGAAATAAAGACAACGTTTGTAACAACCCCACATACGAATAATTACCTAGTAATAACGTGTATATTTTGGGTCTTTCTATCAAAGGATGACAAAAGATGAAACAACCTTTTTAGAGGACTTATTCTCTGACCTTTGTTGTCGTATACCATGCAATTGAAAATACATTTACTTATTTTTGATAGAGTGTTGGAATTTAACCTGTTGAAGAACTTACCATCAGGCATTTTCAGTTACAATACCCAGCTGGAGTGGCTGTAAGTTTGGTGTCCTTCTCAATATTGGTGTTACAGGAACGCACGGAACCCAACCATCAAAGCAGACATTTGAATGCGTGGGTGCCATCGCATACTATAGTTGATATCCTAATAGAAACGCGTTAACACTTGGATCAGGAAAAGTAACTTGGAAAATGCATCGGTGTTAGAAAAGTCGTGCGCCAAATAGATCCTTAGACCCTTCTCTCTTTCTTATGTACTCTAGTTATCAAGTAAAGAATATTCTTTGCGGTTCAGTGTTCAGGTCTGTGTTTCAGTTCTCTTCTGATTATTCACCTATGCGCGGAGAGATGACAAAAAAAAAAAATTTAAAAAGTCAGCCTAGTGGCAAGTGTAGCCTAGTTCAATTTAACCGAGCCCAGTTTGAATGTGTTAGTCAAAACACTCCAAGGGAAACAACTAAGAATAAGAATTCAAACATTTGTCATACACCCTTAATTTCTTTTCAGGCGTCTATGAAACAATATTACGGTATGCCTTAAATTTACAAACTCTGTTAATCTGAAGAAAATGACCGAGAGGCCAGAAGGGGGTAACCAATACCATTAACCATCCCTTCCTAAATCGAGACCCAACCTTCGAGCGTCTCCGAAACATCTTACCTCGAGCTCAATGGACTAACAAAATACTACTGGTAAACACCTCAATATAGGGCGAACTCCTGCGGAATCCTAAAGTTTTTTATAGACATATCCGGATCCCTTTAATTTGTGAGGGATGGCAGGAATATTTTGTGGAAGAGAAGTGTGTGCAACATTGAACCAGAGAAACTGTTTGTTTTTTTTTAAGGAGATTTGATGAAGAAAGTTTTTTTGCTTGAAAAACTGTAAGATATAATGAAAAATAGAATATGAAAGTAGCCTCAAACACAAACTTTTGAAGAAAAAACTTTCTCTAAATCTCAGTGTAAAAGACTTTACATTGGCGATGTTCTTTTTAAAAAATTAAAGTTTATTACTAAAACAAGCCTTAAAAAGAAGAAAAAAATGGTAACAGTAAACGTAAAATGCACTCGAGTTTTTAAGAACAAAAATTATTTTCATGAAAAAAATTTATTAACTATCAAGGCGTCATGTTTTTTACTAAACGTGAACTCCTTTGCGACATTTTCGCGTCAAACAGTTTTTAGTATACTTGAGCACAACTTTGTCTACATTTGCGTTTGAATCTTTTTTTGTTTATTTCTGAACATGAGATCTTGTCAATTCCTCTTCAAGAAACCTGAAATAAAGGAAACAAAGTTCATGTTAAAAATCCAAAGAAAACCCAGCAACGAAAAGGCACAAAACTTGTCTGAAAATAAATAATATATAGTCTTGAGCGTGACAAAGAGTCAAGGTCAAACTACGGAGTCAAGATTTGCGAAGCTGGAAAATTTTTTTCCCTCCTACCTTACCCTACTACCGAAACATGCTCGTAGTATATACAAAACAGTGAGATAATATAACTCGAAAGTATGACGGCACCACGACTGAAGGCGGAGAACTCGAAAGACAACAACATCGAGCCGTGTGTCGTCTGTACTGATTCAAACGTTGTCCAGCTATTTTGTTTAGCCGCGGAACAATATGTTCCCTCCACAAAAATTGTTTATGTTGCCTCAGCTTACATTAAAGCTGCCACAAAATTCACGAAGACGCGAAAACAAAAGTAAAACGACAATCACCAACAAAGACTAGTAGGTAATAACGTGTTCTCAAGAAATAATAATTCTGTTTATTCAGTCTCTTCAACATCCGTCTTTAGGTTGACACAAAACAATTCCACGCTAAATACTTCGCTTCGTTGACCAATCAGAATGCGAGATTTTATTCAATTATGCAATTTTGAGACTGATCAATAGAGCTTTTAAAGTCATTTGACCCAACTCGTTATGTGTGCTGAAGAATTTTGCCTGCTACAGTTCGCGAGACGCATCGGTGGAAGTTAAATAGGAACTGGTCCTAAAACTGGATGATAAACGGTTATAAACAAAAACAGTGTGTTTTCTTTAATTTCTGCTCCCGCTTTCCCTCTCAGATAGATCCCTCTCCCACCCCCTGTTCTCCCGAGTTCCCTCCCCCCTGTCCCCCTTGTTCCACCTGCCTCCCTCCACTAAGGCTAAAACCAAAGAAAAAACTTACAACCTTATAGATAAAGGTCTTACCTCGGTGGGCTTGTGGCACAAATCGAGGAGGCCGCCTTTGCACATGTTCAAAAATTAAATTTACCCTATGGAAACTCAGATTGTGCCGTGTGTCAAACAGTCGTAACACCAGAAATTTTCCCTATTCTCTTCTTTGCCAAAGTCTGTCTATTCCAGACATTCTCTACTATTATTTCAATATTTTCCCCTTCCAAACTTCTTTTGATATCTTACCTACCCTACCCCCTACCCTAAAACAAACCCATGTCGGCTGGCTTATGATGTGGTCTACACTACATATCAGTTTGTATCTTAAAGCCTTATGTAATTCTGACAACAATAAATGATTGGAGGAGATGTAGGAAGAAGAGAGGAATTTTAAAGTATTGAATTGCTTTCAATGCTTCGATTAAAAGTCTCAAAGTCCTTCTGTTCTATAGCTTGTTTATTTATCGCAGATTTAAAGTGTACGCATCGCTTTATTGACTCTAAAAGTCTGTTTGCAGGCATTTATTGTTTTCTTGACCTTCTTTAATTGGTAGAACGTACTAAACACCGCCTTTAAACAATCTCTTTTAAGGTGGTTAAGCAACAACCAGTTGAAGGAATTACCATCAGACATATTCAGTAAAAACACCTTGCTGTGGTACCTGTAAGTTTATACCCTGCTTTATTTAAGCAAAAGGCGCCTTAAATCTTAAAAATGAATAACAATTGCATCGTAACAGATTGCTGGTGTACCACTTGTTGGAGTTCAAATTTAGCTATTAACTGTTCACCGAAGTAGAGGTAGCTAGTGGTAGATATTTACCAAGTCGCAAAACGGCGGTTTAAATATTTACCACTGGCCACCGATGCCCAGATGTGAGTAGTTGTTTTAGTGTATACTACAGTGAGATAATATAGCTCAAAAATATTATTTTAAAGTGATCCTGAATTATAAACCTCAACGCTCGGTCATGTTTAACGCAGGTCTCCGAGTACAGATCCATGGATGTTGACACTTAATTAGAAATTGCAAGTGCTCGAATGCCGGTCACGATTCTTAAATAACTAAATGACCTGCAGTTGGAAATTTGCTGGAAATTTAAGAAATCAGGACAAACCATACAATCAAAGGAAAATAATAAAAAAAAGTACATCGTAACAGATTGGTAGGGGTATCACTTGTTCGAGTTTAAGTCTGTCCTCTTTAGAAATTCTTCATAGCTAACAACTATTAATTATTAACACATATTATTGCACCCTTAGTAAATGTCTGAAGCAAGTATAAGTCAGTTTGATTGACGGCTTGTCAATCAACACAGGCAAATAAACGACTATGTTTTTAGACTTCAAGATTCGTCCAAATATTTGACAACTTTGAGGTCAAATATCTCCCCTTGCCAGAACGCCACCACACTAATCTTAACTCCCCTTTATAACATTGTAAAGCAACAGACTGTGTTTTTCCATATCTGAATGTCATTTTCCACAGAGAACTGAAGTACTGTACATGTTATAGATTGGTGGACCTTATGTTGATACATAGGGAAAAGTCAGTCAGATTTCAGCTTCGCGAGTAGCCTTATTTCACACAGTGTTGGTATTAGCCACACCCTACTACCGAAACGTACTCGTAGTATTTACGAAAAGCTAAAAGTAACGTTCGGTACTCCTGTCTAATTCCCTGCTTCTAGTTTATCTAATCGAATATCCATCGCGGGGAATTATGACTTTCACAAGTCTCGTTCTCATTGTGTTGGTGGTTTTATAATGGCCGTAATAATGTATCACATCCGACAAACTCGGTAGCCTCATGCAATGCACGTATGTAGCGACGAACGAAATTACGAATCACGCCGCTACCGTCACACCGCTGAGGAATTGTTAAACCGTTTGTATTTTTGAACGTAGCGCTGGTGGTTATTATTGCACGTTATTGTTAGTACAAAAGTTTAGATTTTCAAAAACAAACTTACGAGCATACGATCCTTAAAGTTTAAAAAAATACACGAGGCCGGCACAAAAGAGAGGCAAACATATTATACAGAATCCAACCTTGAAAGTAGGCATTTCAATGCGTGGGTGCTGTCGCATCTTGTCCTAATAAAGTGGCATTAACACTTGGACTTAGAAATGTCCTTTAAGACATGCATTGGTTTCAGAAAATTCGTTCCATGATAGATTGTCCACAAAGAAAAAAAAATAGTAAACAAATTTGTTACAAGGTATCATTCGAGGATGGAATTTCCCCCTCAGACCCTTCCCTAATTCTTAACTAGTCTAGTTTTCAGGTTAAGAATATCCATGCAATTCGGTGCTTAGGTCTGTGTTTCATTTTTCATCTGATTATTATCCTTTGAATGAAGGGATGAAAAACAAAACAAAACAAAACAAGGAAAAAAAAGGAAAGATGAAAGGAAAAATCATCAGCCCAGTGACACCTGTTGCTTAATTAAAACACGAGAGCCCAGTTTGAATGAGCCAATCAAAGCACTTAAATTGGACGCAACAACTGAAAGCGAGGTTTAGAAATGTGTGATGCACCCTTAATTTATCTCCAAGCGTCTATGAATCAGTATTACAGTATGCCATAAATTTACAAGCTTGATTGATCCGAACAAATTGTTTGAGAGGCCAGGAGGGGGTACCAATCCCATCAACCAATCCTTCCTAAATCCAGATCCAACATTCGAGCGTCTCTGAATCATCTTACCTCAAGCTCAGTAGCAACAAAGTACCACTGGTAAAGACCTTAATATATGACTCACTGACTCCTACGAATTTGTAAAGTTTTTATAGAGATATCCGGGACTCTCTAACCGTAATTGAATTCAACTACTGCTGGCTATATTTCTAATAAAGTGGATACAGGGATACAAGCAACATGAGACCTATGAGGAAGCCTCTTTTCTTGAAAAATAATATTCCACGAGGGAACATATATCTGAAGCAGAACACGGAACTTCCTAAATTACTGTCGCGCTCGATAAGGTGCATTTGAACTAAACCAAAGGCACCCAGAAATTTGTTAGCGATCATAAAATAGAAATCCTGTTAATGATTTGTAATAGGAAACAAAACCGGCCATTGGGAGAACACTTTTCTCCCTGCTGATATCCATTACATTCAGCGCTTAAATTAAGGGTTGTTTTCATTGTGTCCTTTTTCAAGCCTTTTGGGTGTAATATATTTTTCAAATTTGTCAGGGGCGGCAGGAATATTCAGAAGATGATAAGTGTGTACAGCATTGAATCAAAGAGATTGTTTCTTTTTAGAGAGATTTTGAGGTTATAAATGTAAAGAATGTAAAGAATGGTTTATGTTTAGAAAAGTGTAAGATGTATTATGAAATATAATATGAAAGTAGCCTCATACAAAACTTTTAACAAAAACTTTTTTTTGAATTCCGTTATGAACGATTTTGCATTGGTGATTTTCCCCAACAAATTGAAGTTGACTACTTAAACAAGACTTTCACGTAAAATGAGAAGAAAGGAAACAAATGGCTTGGATAAAATCCAATGCAAATCCAGAACCGAAAGGCATAAAACCTGTCTGAAAGGAAAGAATACATAGTCGCGCGCGACAAAGGATCGTGGTTTGCCCAACTTTCAATGATTTGCGGAGCTAGAACATGTTTAATTTTTCCCTTGGTTTTAGCCTTACCCTACCATCGAAACGTACTGGAAGTATATTCGACTGACCAGTGAGATAATATAGCACAAAGAGATGATTTTAAGTGCCGCTCTCACTAAGAGCGGTCCTCTCGATTTCCCGTTAGAAAAAAGTTTTCTTTTATTTTTTTCCCATGAAAAGGGTTTAGGACGCATGTTTCAAGAATACTCAAGTTGTTCTCCAATTCTCTCTTTTTGTGTCGCCACAAGTCAAAAATGATTTTTGACCAGACCACCCCTATGAACGGCGATCGAAAGTGTAAAATGTCAAAGATTTTGTCCAGCGCGCAGCGACTACAACAATGTAGCTCTGGGAACTCTATCTTGCTACAAGTTACAAGATGTATTCAGTTAGTTCACAGACAAAATATGGAAACTTCAGCTGAAATATTTTACATACCAGCGTGATCAGAGGAGACCCTTCTCTGCGACCTTAATTTGCATATTAAAAATTCACTACTTTGTACGAAAGAATTCTCGAAATACAGGCGTTAATCGGGCTTGAAAAAACATATCAGTACATTGTTTATACACCAATGAGGTCACGGATTGCCTTAAACCCACGGGTAGATCTATAGCTTCCATCCACCAACTTCTTAAAAACAACGCAAATCCATGTGTTTGCTCAATTGCGCTCGTGTCAAAGATCATTTGCATGATTCTGAAAATTGACCAATATCTCCTTTTAACCGTTCAAACTTCGTTCGTTTATTTTCTACATTGAAGATTTTAGGTTAATAGCAACTGAATGGAGAATAGATGCCGAGTTGTCCTAAAACGTTGCGGAAACGTGATCGGTCCTAACGCTTGCAAATTTGACACGAAAATAATTCTGATGCCTCTTTGAAAAGAAAAAATAGCTTGAACAGTAGATATCGCAAGATCTTTGGCCATGTTACAAAAGAATACTCAATGCACTAGAAGTGCACACATCGAGTTCTGAATGCAATTGAATAGTCTGTTTAACAAATGCAGACGTAGAGTAATTTTAATCTTTACCAAATTATGTCATCGCAAAAAAAGTTCTAGGACCTGAGAGCATCTGAGTGACGGACCGTTAGATTTTTGATTAGGGGTACGAGGGGGGGGCTGGGGGGTTGGGTAACAAGCCCCAAAAAAATCGATCACAGCCTTAAAGGAAGAAAAAACATCGTACAATTAGAAAAAATCCCCCCTCCTCAAAAATTTAATGGTTCGTTCCTACGGTACCTTTTACATTATTCCAAAATGAGTTTCGTTCTGGAAAGAAATGGATTTCATACCGCGTTTACATTCAAGACAATCTAGCCTGTTAAAAAAAAGTATTTGTGTCCTTTTCTGTCTTTTTCTATGCTTTTTCTATGTTGACAGAAATATCGGAAGTCAATTATATTCGTTACACGAGGTCACACAACTCGGGTAATATTCACGGTGAAAATTCGCATATTTGAGCGGTCGAACAAGAAAAGTCATTTCTCGAAAACTAAAATATATTTTCACAAAAAAACTGCTGTGCAATTATTAGGACATATAGGGCTACAAAATATAAAAGTAGGAGTCAAAACGAATTTTGGGCGACTCGCCCAACTATTTCGAATTTGTCCTTAGTTGGATTGCGGGAAAATACTGACACACTTCGGAGTTTGATTCTTTGTGATGACTTTTTGCGAATAGATTTCATCAGAGGCATGTTTAGTACTCAATTAAATGACGGTCATTTGTTGTACTCGCTTCCTTCGACTCAAGAGGTGAATAACAGTCAAATCGATTTTTTGTCATGCAGCGTGTGGTTGTGTTTTTGAAAACGGCGCGCGCACAATTTTTTTTTACTTGTGTGCACTCGCTAGTCTGTGAAAGAACAGTCTATTAATTATAAGGGGTGCTACTCTCTGGAATGCAATTGCATTTAAACATCCGGATGTAAAATAATGAACGATGGACTAAAGATTCGAAACTAAGAAGGATTCATGAACTAAGAGACTTTCATCTCAAAGCAACATCCGCCTGAAACTTTGATTTAAGTAATGACGATTTTACATATTTCTAATGGCTTCCGTACTAACATTTCGTGGGAGCATGGGCTTAAAGCAACGGGATAAATCAAGCAAATAAATAACGCTTAAAGTATAACGTGACAATCTATGAGCGTAAAAATTACTTGAGTCTTTCAATTCCTACAAGATAAATGTATCCATGTTAAAAATATAATTCTCATAAACTAAATAAACTAATTGGACATTATCGGGAGTAGATCATAATTGGGAGATGTCGCGTGAACCGGAAACCAAATGATACTCATACCTTACCCTGTTTGTTTGTTTTTGTTTGCTTTTTTTGCACACAGGGGTTGCCAAAGCTTTTACTTGCTTTGGCTTTTTGTTTTGTTTGTCTTTTTTTTTTGAGAAGAGAAGTAACTTTATCAGTTTTCGAGCACTCTTATTCCTTGAACTTTGTTGTCGTATAGAATGCAATTGAAAGTACATTAAGTTATTTATGATAGGCTGTTGAACAACAGCAAGCTGAGGAATTTACCATCAGGCATTTTCAGTAGCAATACCCATCTAGAGTGGCCGCATGGCTGCAGCTGCATTAACACTTGGACTATGAAATGTCCTTTGAAACATGCATTAGTTCAGGAAAATTTGTTCGCGAAATAGATTATCAAAGAAACATTTGTAAGGAAACTTGTTAACGGAATTATTCTGAGGTAGAATTTCGCCCTTTGAACCTATCCCTCTTCCTTAAATAGCCTCATTAAGAAGTCAAGAATATTCTATGTGGTTCAGTACTCAAGCCTGTGTTTCAATTTTCCTCTAAATATTCTCTTTTGGACGAAGGGAAAAAAATTTAAAAAGAAAAAAAAGGAAAAGGAAAAATGTGACAACCCCATATACAAAGTATTATGTAATAATTGTGGGTTTACTTTAGGCCTTTCTATCAGAGCATGAGAACAGAAATAATAACTTTTTTTAAGGGCAGCACTCTTATTCTCTGAACTTTGTTGTCGCATACCATGCAATTGAAAATGCATTCATTTATGTTTGATAGGGGGTTGAACAACAACGAGTTGAAGAATTTACCATCAAGCATTTTCAGTAACAATACCCGGCTGAGGTGGCTGTAAGTTTGGAGTCTTTTTGAATATTCGTGTAAGAGCAACGCATGGAATCCGACCTTCAAAGCAGCCGTTTCAATGCGTGGGTGATATCGCTTATTTGGTTTCTATCCTAATAAAGCTGCATTAACACATTTTCATTTGAAACATGCATCGGTTTAGGAAAATTTGTGCGCTAAATAGATCGTTAAAGAAAAATTTGTAAGGAAATTTTTTAGCGATCATTCCGTGTGGTGCAGTGGTAACGCTTGCGCTCTCTAAATAGGCTTACTGGGGTTCGATTCCCTCTCACAACAAGAACGCCACTTTTTTTTCCTTTTTCTGAAGGAGTGAACAAAATAATTAAATATCTAATATGCTTTTTTCTTTATTAACTGACAGTCTATTTTCCAAACTTTATTCCTTTCACTGCCGTCAGCTAACCTGTTTGTAAATGCATTATTTTGGTCAGATAAATGATTTTCTAGTCCGCGTTTTATGCTTTATTTACGCTCTCCATAATTAGTAAAGTTTATATGCTAAGATTAGCCACATTTAGGATAACTTAGAACGCGGCTTTGTTGAACAATAGCTAACTCTGTTTAATTATCCGACCCATAATTTTTTTGTAGGAAATGATAGACCAATCGTGCCATCTTTGTGTTTTCAAAACAAACTAGTTTTCTGAAGTCTGTGAATAAGAGTCCTCCTCTTTCCTCTAAATTTCGTATTAATGCGAGCGGCCATCTGATTCCATTGCTAACTAAAAAATGGCGAGTCAAACTTTCCAGTGAGAGTGTGAGACATATTCAACTGTTGTTTCTGTGAGACGGTAGAGTAGCTAGTGATACTTTGATCGTTGTGTCCTGACAGTTGCATAATAATATCAGTTGGCAGCAAGTCGTTGTTTCCAGATCTTACATTATTTACTGCCAAAGTAAAACGGTGCATCGTCGGTTTTCATTTCCGCGGGTCGCTTTTCTGCGTAGACTTTGTAGGCCTTTACTGGACATTCTGGTTACTCGGCACACCAAACATTTTCGGTGCAATGGCTTTTACATTCCGTGGATCGTTTCCTAAACGAGTGTTGGTTTCTCTTTCATCGAATTCGAGGTACTCCTGCCCTGTGGAAGTTTTGACAAAATTTTACGTCTCACCTTGAACACATTTCTCTGTGTTCCTTGCATTCTAGTAACCCAAAATGGATTATGTTGTTGAACCATACCGTGTTTAAAAGCGCTTCTGCCGTGAAACTTCCCAAGAGATCCTTTTCAAACAGAACTTGAACATCTTCTTCACTTAAAGCAGCAGAAGCATTCGGCTTGTTGCCCATGCCTTTCCGTTTTAGATCCCTTTGCTTTGACTGGTGCGCTTTCCGAGTTTCCTCGAACTAGATGTCTTTCAAGACAAAGTCCATAGTTTATTTTTCTTCGAATGGTTGCTCAAAGCTAGCGAAGAATGCCCTTAAGAAATTAGGCTCGTATTCCTAGTTGTCTTCTTTTTTGCGAACCGTTATAAGGAACTCACTGAGAAACTTGTTCAGCGCTTCAGGTGTCATTAGTTCATTTGCCTCGTCTCGCCTTTCAAAACAAGAAATTCATGGAACAGAGCAACATATTATTGTCTTTTTCTTGGTGTTTTCATTTTCCTGTCCGTTTATGAACTTTTCTACTGTTAAATCTAGGCTCTGAAAACGGTTAGTCTGATTTGAAGCCATCATTCTTAAAAAATGCGTCGTTGTTAGTGTGATAGTGGCTTTAAAAGGGTCTTAGTAATATATATCACATCCAACAAACTTTGTGGCCACATGCAATGCACGTATGTAGCGATGAATGAAATTACGAATAACGGCGCCACCGTCACTCCGCCGATGAATTTTTCATACGATTGTATTTTTGAGCGTAGCGCTGATGGGTATTATTGTACGTTATTGTTCATCTAATTGTAAATTTATTCCGATTTCTTCGAGAAGTTGACATCCTCCAGGTGTAGCGTGAGATTTTTAAGGTGAACGCACAAGAAGATAACACCGAGCGCCGAAGGCCGTCCAAAGTAATGAATCTAGGGGCATGCTCTTACAGAAGATTTTGCATCGAAAATGTTATTTCCTGCATTTTTCATTTCAACACTGAGTGATAAAGAAAACAATAGGTCGCTTAGGGCGAAGAGTCAACTTTCGGCGGATGGGATTGAGAATTTTCCCTTCTAAATGCTGTTTTATGGCATCAACAAGCTTAAAGAAGCTTCAAAGTGCTCAATTCAGGCGTCAACCATAAGTTGTATACGTAAATTTCATATATATTCGAGTCCGCTCTCTGTGCAGTGTTGCGTGTAATTTTCGAAAATGAGCCCGCTCTGCTAAAAAAATTAAACCGAAATCACAATATATTTTTTGAATTTACTTACTCCTCTCTCTTATTTTAGTTATTCTGAATAAAAATGTCATCGGGAACAAGTTGGACTTTTAAGCAGAGGCGAGATTGAAAGTTGCACGTTTACGGTCATGGCAGCAGAGGGAAATAGGTGTTTAGCGAAAAAATAATTTTTAGTGTCAAAAACCACTGAAAAATAAAAAAAAAAGATTACGCGACTTGTTCTTATAAATGATCGATCTAAATATGCGAAGCGAAAAAGTTCTTCAAACAAGAATTTTGTGAAAAAACGATCCATTTATGGTGGTTAATACCATCAAAACAATAGGCCTTCGAGCGCAGAACCGATTTTCGCACGGGAAAATTTTATTTTTCATTATTTCGGGAAATCAAGGTTGCTTCGTATACTTTTAGACTAAGACCGATTCACGGGAATAGTTTGAAAGAGATCAATTTTTTTGAGCCGAAATGCACCGGTCCGCTTCTAGAGAGACTGCGACTTAAAGCAACAGAAACCTTATCGGCATATTCTACTGGGAGATGTGGCAGTGCATTGAGGTTGCCCTGCTCTGAACATTGTAGCAAATAATCTCTGACAGATGTTGATTTAAAAACTAACAAATTGTTCTAACTCGACACATGTACAGTACTACAAGCTTCTGAACCCACGGTATTTTTCAAGAATATTAAAACACCTAAAACTGAGTAAATTGAATAGCGCGTTCAACCACTTTCTTTTTTTTGTTTTTCCTACGAAATTTACCATTCAAACCAAAGAGGAAGAATTGACACAAAAATGAGAAAGCAAAGGAAGCCCAGGCATTGAAAAATTTCTCTTAACCAGCCTCGTTTCCATGTTCTTGAGAGTCTCCAAATGGCCTTGAGCCGTAATTCTCTACAAAAATAGATTTCAATCCTAAAATATCTCTTTCATGATCAAAACCCCTAGCCAAGTTTACATGCAAAATTTGAGCCAAATCAGTGGGCCCGTCTGTGCGCAGCTTTTCGATCTGGCTTCTTTTTTATAGACTATCGCTTTTGATAAGGTCGAACCAACACTTGAAAGAGGAAATTTTATCAAATCGCTCGGTTCAGGAAAAATAGTTCGCTACATACATCACAGGGAACTTGTGATTGAAATTTGCGAATTCAATTAAAAAAAGGGCAAAATTATGAAAATCGTCTAAGCTATTTCAAATGCTCTTTGCATAAAATATAATAATTGGTTGTGTTCTCCCCTTAGTTTACAACGGTGAGGAAAAGCCCATTTAAGAAACTCAAATTTCACGTTGTTTCCCATGCCGACATTGGCCGAACGTTACTACAACAATGAAGGGAAAAAAAAGGATTTTAGCCTTTTTTTTTTCTTTTTGCCGCAAATATTCTATCGAAAGCCTCGGAACGGATCTGGTTTGTAAATTTTTCGGTGCTTAAACTTGGCAGCTCAATTTAAAGAAAATTAAGAGCTAATGTCAACGTGCATCAGACAAACAGCGGCAAGTCACCCAAAATTTGCTTTCACTCCTATTTTCATGTTTGGTAGCCCAATATGTCCTAATAATTGTGGTGTAGTTTTTTTGTGAAAATATATTTTAGTTTTCGAGAAATAATTTTTTTAGCTTGACCGCTCAAATATGCAAATTTTCACCATGAATATTGCCCGAGTTGTGTGACCTCATGTAACGAATTTCCTCGACCTTCAGTATTTCTGTCAACATAAACTTCTGTTTTATCAACTAAACTTAATTCCTTGTCATTACTGAAGCTGGCAAAGAAATATTTAGGTTTTGGTGAATACTTTTGTCCGACATACTTTTCCTATGTCGAAAAGTAGCATCAAAACAAAGACAGTTTTAACAATAACCGATATGACACAATCTACTGAGCTTCCACATTTAAAAAATAAAAGCATGGTTATAAATTTACTGTAAAATATTTCCTTGTGTATTTGTGTTGTTCCATCTTGAGACAAACTCAAAGTCCAGCAAAATGTACTTGCTAGCGACTATGAAATATACATGGTGTTCATACATCTACTCCATCTCATTATATTAGTTGTATGACAAGTGTGACACATATATATAAATTCAAAGATGAAACAACCCCCGAAATATCAAAAGATGGTTTTTTTTCCTATTTGCATGATATTTAGAAAAACCTTCCAGGAATTATTGTATTCAGAAAACTAAAATGTCCAGATCCATCTATGATTCCTTTGCCGGCGGAAGTCAAAGAATGTTTACAAAAGCTAATCTGATTGACAAGCTATATGCTGATTTAGCTAGTTTATCTGTTGTATAAGTGTCTCATCTTACATGATAATATAGAGATTTGCTGTTCATTTAAGTCGTTCGCTGGTGGAACTTGTGGGTTTAGTTATCGAGAAGACCGAAGTTGCATATCCCTAGTCGTTCCCTTGTGTAGTTGTCAAAAAGACATTTCAAGTCACTTGCGGAGTTGCAAGTTTTCAATTATTTTGTCGGGTGCCGGCATCTTCGAGACGCCAAAAGATATCGATGATTTTATAATTTGCCCCACTCAGATCAAATCTCGGTGTTGGGTGGAGTCGTGATTCCAATAGTAGAGGTAGAGTGTCTAAAGAAGAGTGCGGCCGTAATAAAGGTAGGGTTAAGTCGGTTCCGAAAGCCGATAGGGGGATTAGCAAGCGTGTATCACAGATGGTACTCAAGATGTCTGAAAATTTCATACAACCTGGCTCCGGTATGTAGGCTATACTTACCACCTTATGCAAAATTACGCGTCCCGTCAGACTTATGTTTCGATCTGGAATTGGTCAGTAGGCTACCAAATATCCAGACAGAGGCAGAGTTTTATATAGTAATGTGTGAGCACTTTGTTGGCTTCCCGTCGTATAGCGGGACGGGTAATTATGCACTCGGTGATAAAGGGACCCAGCCCTTCTATACTAGCTACTAAATGCTGACAAAACTTTTTTCTCTTCACCAAAAACTCACTTCAAAATTTGTCTCAAGTGTGCTGCACGTATCAGCACACTTATCAGTCGGGATAACAACATCTTCAGCAGCAGCCAAATAGGTAGGAAGCTCAGCTTTGAGACCGTCGGTGATAGCATCACTATCCAGGAAAGGGAATGCTCTCAGGGACTCTACTAATGCATTTGTGGGCTTAAGCCACTGGATCCTAACGGGGCAGAATAGTCTGGCAGCCTTGAATGCTACCACTACATTATAAAGATCGACATTAAATTTTCTCAGAAACCACTTAATTGCCAGCTCAACACAAACCTTCGCACTCCGTTCGAGTGCTGTTACGTTCTGATCTAGGTCTTCCTCCGCATCTATAGTTGCAATTGCACGGACGTTAGGGAAACGAGGAGCTTGATAAAGTTGGGAAACGGCGCTTAGTTTCACTTAACAAGCAAAAGCAAAAGGACCATCACCCTCCAAAAAATGCGTGGCTTTCACAAAATGTTCGCCAACATCAAAAGTAGAGGCAAGCTCGAGCTTCAAGCTCAATAGTCACTGAAAAGGTTGTGGTTATCCATCGTGGTGAATAACAATAGAAGCTAAGTTTTTGTCACGATGTAGTCACGTGTGGTGTAGATTGAGACGTTTCGACTCCATACTGCTAGTCTTCTTTAGGCGATGAGGTCGACTGGTCATGCGTGATCTTATAAAGCATGGTGCTCTGCTGTGATTAGTTGTTTTTCAACAGCTCTAATAGGTGCATTTCGATCCTTGCTGTTCACTCAGTGATTTGCTCCCTCGGCGGTCCTCTGTCGCACGGCTCTCCTGTTGCTGTGTTTTTTGATCGTGGGCATCCACGCTTCTGAAATTTCTATTCCACTATCCCTGTTGATGTTGTTAGGGTGAAGTCTTATATGAATTGCCTCTATGACCCTGCGGGTGTAGTAATAAGGGTCACGATCAATAAACTGTACTTCGTTCCAGAGTGGCTTGTGTCCGGTGTTGTGGGCATGCTCTGAAACGGCGGAGGTCTCGGTACGGGCGAGTCGAATGTCTCTTGTTTCTGCAAGAAAGAAAAAGGATAACCATTAGAAACCAGAACAGATGACAGATGTTTTTTCTCCTCGGAGATGATGGAGGGTTTTGTTACGAGACGTTTGGCACGCTCGTAAAGGCACTTAACAATACCGGGCTTTACTGATTGAGGGTGGCCTTAATCATGCGCTAAGTATTGATCGGTGTGCGTGGGCTTCCTGTATACGCTGGTGGTGAGGCGGCCGTCAGGTTCTCTTAAAATTGCGGTGTCTAGGAAGGCGATTTTGTTGTCTTTTTCTGTCTCCATGGTGAAGCGGATGGAAGGCTGCTGGCTGTTTAGATGCTGTAAGAAGTCATCTACGTCTTCGCGATCCAGGATGGTAAAGGTATTGTCCACCAGATCCTAGGCTCGTAGGATGATGTATTTATCGCTTGTTCTTCGAAACTCTCCATGTACAGGTTAGCAATAACAGCGGAAACTGGACTCCCCATGGTAGCGCCGTTTTGTTGCTCGTAAATCGATCTGTTATACTAGAAGAAAAAGTGTGAAAAAATGCTTTTTAACCACATAATGCCAAAAAAATTGCTAGTATAATCGGGAAGGGCCTACCCTAAGGTACCTTTACTTAATTCCAAAATGAGTTTCGTTCCGGAAAGAAATGAATTTCATACCGCGGTTACATTCAAGATAATTTAGCCTGTTAAAAACAAGTATTTATGTCCTTTTCTGTTTTTTTCTATGCTTCCCTCGCTCCAAGAGGATTCATACAGATATGACTCTGGTATCATGTGACAACCGGGATGAACTCCTTCTTCAAAAAAACTCATTCCGATATCATGTAAAAGGCCCCCTAAAAGATTTCATCCCTGGAGCATCACGCTTTGCTTTCCTGTCAGAATACTATAAATTTCAATAGCGTTGAAGCAACAACCCGCTTTTAACTGCTTCGCAGGCACTGAAACTACAATTAGTGGCCTCAAAAAGCACATATTCTAATATTTTCTATGCAACATACACAAAAATCTTTATACAGGGTAAATATTCATTCGTGTCGGTAACAATTATTGAGTGACTAGCCTATGATATAAATGGGGAAGGGAAAAACACAACGCAAAATGAAGGCTCCTGGCAAACAGCAATACCCAGGCATATTATAATAATCGAAACAGCTAATAAAATCATAAATAAACAAGTAAGAGTGTTATGTTAGATTTGTTTACAAATTGTAGAGATTTATGCCAGTAAACGGTGGCGATAGGTAAGCACACCATGTATATTTCATAGTCGCTAGCAAGTAAATTTTGCCAGACTTTGAGTTCGTGTCAAGATAGAACAACACAAATACACAAGGAAATTTTTACAGTTACTTTATAACCATCCTTTTTTCTGTTGTAATCTGGAAGCTCAGTTGATTCTGTTATATCGGTCATTGTTAAAACTGTCTTTGTTTTGATGCTACTTTTCGACAAAGGAAAAGTATGTCGGACAAAAGTATTCACCAAAAACTAAATCTTTCTCGCATACACAGCCTGCATTTCTTCTCCTGATAGAGACGCGATGGGCGAACTTAGATCGTCCTTCTCCGCTGAGTTTTTCTGTTGTTCCCCGAAATTTGGATGCAGGGAGTCGATTCTTTGGTCCAGCGTCTTTTTAAGCTTTTTCTCGGACGAAAAGTCGATATCCCGCACCTTCGAGTACGGCACTTCTCTAACATACGTTGGCAGAATCCACGTGCACTTAGTTTGAGTACATGCGAGTTTCCCTTGGATTCTTGTCACTGCTTCGATATAGAAAAGGACACTTGCTACGTGCGAGCAGGATTCAGCAAGGCCTGCCTTGCAGCCTAAGCAATGAGCTGAAAGAATGGTACCATCACTTTCTGCGATGATCCAAATTTCTATCAGAGGATCGTTCATCCGTTGCGAATGTTTCACCTTCGCCACAACAACAATCTTGTTGAGAATCTCTGCTCCTTGAACCGAGTTTACGAAGCCAGACACCACTTGCTTGTACGCTTCAAGACTTTTGAAAGCTTTAAACTGCTTATTTGTATAATAACTTGTCTCGAGAACTAAATAGGAAAGAAGGTCCGAGACTTCAATCGGGGGCAAACATTCTGAGTGGAACTGCTCCTTTGGAATGGCTGCTGGATCGACACCGACCACAGAAATTTTCTTTAAATATCGCTCTCGAACATGGCTTTCTAGGCCCTCCGCATAGCTCGAAAGCACGGGTATCCTGAGAAGAATATTCTCTTGCGATTCTGGATTTTTTTCGCTTGAAGTATCCATAGAACAAAGTATTTGAAAGAGGGCACTATAGAGATGGCACTATATTTGGATGAAATTTCACACCTGAGATGAGCACCAACATGGCGGACGATTAATTTGCATAAATGTATGACGTCAGCTGCAAACCAGCAATATCGCTTTTGATAAGGCCGAACCAACACTTGAACAAGGATATTTTATCAAATCGCTCGGTTCAGGAAAAATCGTTCGCCACATACATCACAGGGAACTTCTGATTGAACTTTTCGAATTCAATCACAAAAAGGGCAAAATCACGAAAATTGTCTAAGCTATTTCAAATGCTCTTTGCATAAGCTATTGCTTGTGTTTTCACCTTATTTTATAATGGTAAGGAAAAGCCCATTTAAGAAACTCGAATATCATATTGTTTCCCATGCCGACATTGAAATCTTTCCTGTGGAAAATAATAGATTGACGAACGTGTTACTTCCGGATGGATGTCTTAAAAGACATTTGCGCCTGATAAGCGAGACTAATTAATGGAGTTGACAGATTTACCCGAAAATATAAATACGTTGCTGTACTATGAGCAACATGGGCTCTTACCAAAAATATTTCTTTTCACTTGAAGATATTGATGATAATGATAATACGTTTATATCAGTAATGCGGCTGAAGACTAACTATCGTCATTTGTCGACAGGTACTTGGACAACAACCAGTTGGAGAATTTGCCAAAAGACATATTTATGAACAATATCGACCTAGGAAGGCTGTAAGTCAACAGTGAAGGCTATTCTTTCTAATTTTAATCATGCAGGCAATGTACAGGGACGATGAGCAGGGACAAAGAAAGACTTACAGGGATAATTGTGACAGTTACAACATTGCAATGATCAGACATATTCACCAAAGTCACAAAGTGTATCATTGTTTTAAAAAATATCAGTAGCTAAGGCCAGGCTTTTTAGTCATCAATCAGACAAAACTTATGATGTATCCACTCAGGCCATTAGTTCTAAGACTAATTAGCCTCCGAGCATTAGGGTGGAAGGAAGGGGTGGGGAGGAAGGTTGGGTAGCCACTGGAGGGTTACATCTTGCATGCTAGGAAAAGGGAGTTCGTCCGCTCGCGCTTGATTCTAAATCTTGGATAAGTTCGTTACAGAAAATAAACAAGTAACGTGAATAGGCAATAATTTTTTGGATACTTTCTAAATTAACTAACTTTCTATGCAAAGCCTTAATTGTGTCTAACGTTTGCATAACCTTCTTGGATTCTCCCAGCTTCCCTTCGTGTTTAGATGAGAATATATAAACACAGAAAAAGCTCTCTGCCGTTCAAATATAGAATTGACGGAATCCACGAGATTTGGTCCGAACGTTGTTAGAACAATGAAGGAAAAAAAAACGATAGTGGCCTTTTTTTTTCTTTTTCGCCGCAAATATTCTATCGACAGCCTAGGAACGCATCTGGTTTGCAAATGTTTCGGTGCTTAAACTCGGCAGCTCAATTTAAAGAAAATTAAGAGCTAATGTCAACGTGCATCAGACAAACAGCGGCAAGTCACCCATTAATTGGTAACCCAATATGTCCTAATGATTGTGGTGTAGGTTTTTTGTGGAAATATGTTTTAGTTTTCGCGAAATAATTTTTTTAGTTTTACCGCTCAAATACGCAAATTTTCACCATGAATATTACCCGAGTTGTGTGACCTCATGTAGCAAATTTACTTGACCTTCGGTATTTCTGTCAACATAATCCTTTGTTTTATCATCCAAACTTAATCCTCTGTCATTACTGAAGCTGGCAAAGAATTAATTAGGTTTTGGTGAATATTTTTGTCTGACATACTTTTCCCATGTTGAAAAGTAGCATCAAAACAAAGTAAGTTTTAACAATGACCGATATGACAGAATCTACTGAGTTTCCAGATTTAAAACACAAAAGCATGGTTATAAAGTTACTGTAAAAACTGAAGGAGTGAACAAAATCATTAAATATCTAATATACTTTTTTATTAACTGACAGTCTATTTACCAAACTTTATTCCTTTTATTTCTATTTCTTTGACTGTCGTCACCTAACCTGTTTGTTAATGCATTATTCTGGGCAGATAGATGATTTTCTAGTCTGCGTTTTATGCCTCTTTAGGCTCCCATAATTAGTAACGTTTATATGCTAAGATTCGCCACATTTAAAATAACTTAGAAGGCAGTTTTGTTGAACAATGGCTAACTCTGTTCAATTAACTGACCCATAATTTTGTGTGTGAAATGATAGACTAATTGTGCCATCTTTGTGTTTTCAAAACAAGTTTTCTCAAGTCTGTGAATAAGAGTCCTTCTCTTTCCTCTACATTTTGTATTAATGCGAGCGGCTATCTGATTCCATTGCTCACTAAAAAATGGCGAGTCAAACTTTCTTTGTAAAACGGGCACAAGAAAACCTAATTTTCCGCTGTCCAACCGGTGGAAACCTTTAGTTCTCGACGTGTTGCACCTTACCATCTCGTAAGAATGAGTAATTGCATTTTGAAACTTGATAATGAACGAGTACGAAGCGTTTGCTTGTTCCTTTGCGCTTGTTAACATATTGTAGTGTATATGACCTAACTATGGAAACCAAAAGCAAGTGAATACACGCACAGGGTCCAGAGGAGTTTGAAAATTTAAGTTCGCTGAGTTTGCGAGCTAAAAAAGACTCGTTAGTACCTTCGACCATGTTAATTTTAATTATCCTCAAGTTAAATTTGCGTTGCGCAAGGTATATACCGCAGTGCCAAAGACGAAGAGCTCGTAAGATGCCAAGATTAGCGTACAATTGTAGGTTGTTTCACGGCTGGTGAGCGCGTACGATTTTTATTCACAACGAGTGAATAAAATTCGCACAAGTGAACCAACCGTGAAATAACTTATTTATCATATACGTTCCTGGATTTATAAGCGAACAGAACTCAAAGATAAACATATCTTTATTTTCTTTCAAAAGAAAACAACGCGCGGTCAAACCCTCACAGTTCGAGAGTTCCACTGAAATGGCTTCCTTGTAAAATACTTTACATTTAAATTATCGCGCAAAAATGCCGTTAAAAGGCAGAGCTAGTAAGAATGAAATAAGACATCCTGAAAATATATCGAAAAACCTGAGACTTCATTTTTTGTTGCTTATGAGGACCCGCATGCTTGAATTGACAAACACCAGTAAGAATCCGAATCAAGAGGTTTGATTCTTTTGTAAGTTTTGCTAGGGTTTTCCTCTCACACTGAAAGTGTGGGCGATTGATTTAAAGTGTTTATTGCCACACCTATATGTCCTCCGCTTAGAACAGCACCCGAAAAAAAGAGAAACGGGCTGCTGTGCTGCTTGCTTGCTTTGCTGAGAAAAAGTTGGACGAAATGTTGGATAAGTGAGTTCGTCAAACTCGTGCTTTCTTTTCTCCGGAATAGAAGAGCCAGACTGGGGAGTTATTTCTCTCGAACTCATTCCGGTGAGAGTGTGACTCATATTCAACTGTTGTTTCTGTGAGACGGTAGAGTACCGAGTGATACTTTGAACGTTTTTGTGTCCTGACAGTTGCATAATAGCAGTTGGCGGTACGTCGTTGTTGCCAGATTTTACATTGAGTACTGTCAAAGTAAACGGTGCATCGTTGGTTTCCATTTCCGCGGGTCGCTTTTCTGCGTAGACTTTGTAGGCTTTTACTGGACGTTTCTGGTTGTTCGGCACAGAAAACATTTTCGGTGCAATGGCTCTTACATTCCGTGGATCGTTTTTTGTACGAGTTTTGGTTTGTCTTTCATTGAATTCGAGGTACTCCTGCCCTGTGGAAGTTTTGAAAAAGTTTTACGTCTCCCCTTGAACACATTTGTCTGTGCTCCTTGCAGCCTAGTAACTTAAAATGGATTATGTTGTTGAGCCATACCGTGTTTAAAAGCGCTTCTGCCCTGGAACTTCCCATGAGAGATCCTTTTCAAACAGAACTTGAATATCTTCCTCACTTAAAGCAGCAGAAGCATTAGGCTTGTTGCCCATACCTTTCCGTTTTAGATCCCTTTGCTTTGACTGAGGCGCCTTCCGAGTTTGCTCGAACTGGACGTTTTTCATAAGGCAAAGTCCATACTATATTTTTCTTCGAATGGCGCTGAAAACTGGCGAAGAAAGTCCTTAGGGAATTAGGCTTGTATTCCTCGTTGTGTTCTTTTTGGCGAACCGTTATAAGGAACTCGCTGAGAAACTTGTTCAGCGCTTGAGGAGTCATTCGTCCATTCGTCTCGTCTTGCCTTTAAAAACAAGAAATTCATGGAAAAGAGCAACGTCGTGTTTTTTGTTTGGTTTTTTTTTTTTGGTGTTTTTCGTCATAAGGCAAAATCCATAGTTTTTTTTTTCTTCAAATGGCGCTAAAAGCTAGCGAAAAATGTCCTTAAGGAATTAGGCTCGTATTCCTAGTTGTCTTCTTTTCTGCGAACCGTTAGAAGGAACTAAAGTTGTTCAGCGCTTGAGGGGTCATTCGTTCATTTCCCTCGTCTTGCCTTTCAAAACAAGAAATTCATGAAACAGAGTAACATATTGTGTAGTCTTTTTCTTAGTGTTCTCATTTTCTGTCCGTCTATGAACTGTTCTACTGATAAATCTAGGCTCTGAAAACTGTTAATCTGATTTTAAGCCATCTTTCTCAAAAAAAAAAAGTGCGCCTAAGCTCTTAGAAATGTGCAATTTGTCGGTCAAGAGGAGTGGCGAGCAAGCGACACGGTTTTTTTTTCACTAGCGAAAATAATGATAATCGTATGACCAATCAGCTGGGGTCTCTAGCGCGAAGAAACTATTTTTGTCTCGATGAATTTTGGCGCGTAAATCTCGGTATGTATATAATAATGAATAATACGCGGCTACGCTCGGAAAGCTTCGTTTTGCGCCGGCCAACTAGTGGTTATTTATTTTAAAATTGCCGACTTGCATAGAGTGACAAACAGCGACCGAGTCGTTAGGGGGACATGGAGCCGGTAATCTGTTGCTAAAGGATTGATAGGGCTTATTAACTGCGTGAAGCGATAAGGATTTATATTTCACGCCCTAGGATTAACTTTTAAAACAGTAATTCATGTGTTCAAACTGAGCTCCTCTGGAGCTTGTGAAACACGTCGTGCTCACTGAATTCCTCTTGAAAATCCTGAGGGAAAGTGATTTGTCGTGAGTGTTTCCTATTTTACTACAATTTTCGAAAAGGACAGGAGATCTTCATTTTCGCTTGTATTCTGTTAGTAACATACTTGACAAACACAAGTGACAAATTAAGCTGGGTTGTAAAAGATAAGTTAGCGTGTTGAGGAAACAAAGGAACTTAACGTGTTAAAAAAAAAAAATTTAGCGAGTTCTACAAAGCTCTACCGCGCTGGCCAGATATGAAAAATTACTGCCAACACGCTTTCCAGAATCAATTGTTTTTATGTACATATCTGCACGGTAAGCGTGTTATGCTACTGGCGCGCGAGCGTGTTATAACGTGCCGTGTGCGTGCGTTCACCTTATTCCCTGAAATCCGTGGAGGGTCACAAATAATAATTCCGAGAATGATTTGTGATAAGAAACAAAACCAGGCAATGGGGAAAAAGGTTTTTCTCCGTGCTGATATCCATTATTTCGAGCGCTTAAATTAGGTTTGTTTCCATTGTGTCCTTTTTCCAAGCCTTTTGGGTGTAAAATATTTTTAATGTCTCTGAGGGGTGGCTGGAATATATAGGAAATGAGAAATGTGTACAACATTGAACCAGATAAATTGCTTTGCTTTTAGAGAGAGGATTCTTGCGTTCATAAATGCAAAGAAAGTTTTATGAACAGAAAAGTGTAAGATATGATGTAAAATGGAATATGAAAGTAGCCCCAAACAAAAATTTTATAACAAAAACTTTCTCTGAATCTCGTTGTGAATGACTTTGCATCGGCGATTTCTTTTCAATAAATTAAATTACCTGAACAAGCCATTTAAAACAAAAGAAAAAAAGGAAAAAATAATAATAGTAAATGTAACATGCAGTCGAGTTATTAAGAAAAAACAGAATATACTGAGTTTCAAGCTTTAAAAAGACAAAAGGATGGTTATAAAGTTACTGTAGTAATTTATAATAATAAACGGTGGCGACAAGTAGGCACACCATGTATATTTCATTCTCGCTAGCAAGTAAATTTTGCCGGACTTTGAGTTCGTCTCAGGATATAACAATACAAATACACAAGTAAACATTTACAGTAACTTTATAACTATCCTTTTGTCTTTTAAAAGCTAGAAGCTCACTAGATTCTGTTATGCTACTTTTCGACATAGGAAAAGTATGTCGGACAAATGTATTCACAAAAAAAAAAAATATTCCTTTGCCAGCTTCAGCAATGACAGGGGATTAAGTTTAGATGATAAAACAAAGGATTATGTTGACAGAAATACCGGAAGTCAAGTATATTCATGACACGAGGTCACACAACTCGGGTAATATTCACGGTGAAAATTTGCATATTTTAGCGATCGAACGGGAAAAGTCATTTCTTGAAAACTGAAATGTATTTTCACAAAAAACTGCACCACAATTGTTAGGACATATTGAGCTACAAAATATGAAAGTAGGAGTAAAACGGGTTCTAAGTTACTGACGCCCACTCTTGGTTGGATTGCGGGAAAATACTGACACACTTCGGTGTTTGATTCTTTGTGATGACTTTTTGCAAATACATTTTATCAGAAACCATGTTTCGTACTCAATTAAATGACGCTCATTTTATTGTACTTGCTTCCTTCGACTCACGAGAGGAAAAAACAGGTTAATCGATTTATTGTTATGCAGCGTGTAGTTGTGTTTTTTTAAAAACGGCGCGCGCACGAATATTTTTTTCTTGAAGGCACCCGCGAGTATATGCAAGAACAGTCTATTAGTTATAACGGGTGCTATTTTCTGGAATACAATTACATTCAAATATCGGCATAGAGCAAAAATGAACGATGGACTATAGATTCGAAACTGAGCAAGAGTCATGAACTAAGAGACTTATTTCAAAGCGACATCCGCCTCAACCTTTAATTTAAGTAATGACGATTTTATGTATTTTTAATGGTTGCAGTATTTAGTATTTAAGTAACTTGTAAGTTATTGCAAACCTAGTACTCAGATGCAAGACCATATAAGCACCAGCTTTAACTATTGTCGTGCTGAAATAAAGTGTATATATGTATATGTAAATTAGAGTCACAACCGCATTTTTTTATTTGGGACTTACATTGAATTTGGGGAAAATAAGTTTGATAATATCACAAGTTACTCCTCGGTTGCAAGGTCAGGTGACACGTTTAGACTATACCCGTGAAAAATATTTACGGATTGTGAAACGAGGCCGCAAAGACGATTGTTGATGAACAACTGTCAGAAGCTGAAACGAGCTTCTCCGCTTGCGGATGATATAAAGCCCGGTTACTGAGATAAGACAAAAAGAAATAGCAATCTTTTCTACCTTGCTGTGGAGTCAAGGCATTTCGTAGGAGCATGGGCTAAAAACAACGAGATAAATCAAGCAAATAAATAACGCTTAAATTATAAAGTGACAAATTATGAGCGTAAAAATTACCTTATTGGTACTAATTTTCGCGTCGCTTTAATTCCGCGATTTGCGAACTTAAAGCGACGCGAAAAAAAAAATCCCGCGAACTTTAATGTCGCGAAATTTAATATCCTCCTATATTCCTTGTTTTCACAATTTAACGAGGAAACATATGTCTATGTTCTGTCACGCGTGTCACGCGTCTAGCGTTACCACACAGTTCAGCATTGTAGCAAGGTATCATGGTATTGATTTTCCATGTGATTTAGGGATTGTCATTGTATTGTCGTGCTCGCTGGTGAAAACCCTTTCTCGTTTCACCGCGAAAATTTACTTCGAATAAATCTGGTTACACTGACTGATGAAGGATTTACGTCTCTTTTGTTACGATGAGCAAACTTATGGATTAGGGTCCAAAGGATCAGAACAGTCTACGTATTGTGTATAATGTGTAAAAGCTTTATGGCATGCCTACAGATGACGAATAACAGTTTAACAGTGACTGTCAAATTTCACTATCTGCGTTGCTTTGACCTCTTCGTCTGTATCGCTATCGTCATCTTCAGGTCCTTTCAGCACCTGTTTTGTACAGTCATCGAAATGGCCATCTATCCTGGGTTTTTTTTATAATTTGAAACGACAACCTGTTTTATAGTTTTTAAGTATTGCCTTGATCCTTTTGGATCCATCTCAGCTGTACCTTGTAAGGGAATTTCCAATACTCCTTGCACTAGTGGAGATCCTCTGTGATTCTTGCCGATGACTTTACCACAAACAATCACTCCTCTGAGTAGAAAAAAGCGTGTTGCTCTGGAAATTTCCCCGGGCAAGTGACCAACTGCAGAGTCGCCAAGACGGCCTCGAAGGTGCTTGGTCGCGGCAATAGCATAGCAATCGTAACAGTTGTTTCTCTCGTAGCAGCATTTCAATTGCTCTCCAACAATCGGTCTCCAAGCCTCTTTACAAACGTGAAACCCGCGGAGACCGCACTTAAACCAATACGTGATAGACCCACTGTAATCTCTGCTCGCCGTATCAAGATCTGGTGTGTTTTCTGTTCCCCTCAATGTGGATGTTCTGTTGCAGTCCATTGTATTGTGTCAGCTTAACGTAACACGTAGTATTTGTAAACTGAGATTGGAAACCAACAACAAACAAAACAAAATAGTCTCTCTGTTCCCTTTATCAGCGTTACAGCGCTGCGAAGACGCGCCATATTCTGGTTTAAGTTTCTTTGGTAAAATGTTCTTGTTTCGTTGCCGTTTGACGGCGCAAAAGAAAAACGTAACGGAGCGTCCAAACAATTATGATGCCAGATGAAGATCTGGAAATTGCTGTTCCGGCCTACTTTCCAGGCCAAGAAAGCACTTCCTTAGGCGATGTCGAATATTATGCGGTGGAATCATCCGTTGCGAGCTTGGTGAATCCTAACTCGACTGAAGGTTCCTCGGCTACTTCAGCAGCAAGAAAACGTGGAAAATACCAACACTGTTCGGCTGAAACATGCGCCAAGATTTGGAAATATGCCAGTGCGAATGGCAATTCGAAAGCCATCAATCATTTTAAGGAGGAACTCCCAACATTAAAGGAAAGCACTGTAAGAACTTTCAAGCGGGCTTATGAGAGGAGACTACGCGAGGAGAAGAAAAAAGGTAAAACAGACGCGACTGTCATTGCTATCCCGAGTGACACCCGAGGGCGACCACCAATACTCTGCGACCCGGACAGTTTCTTAATCTCTCTTCTTAGGAGCCTTAGAAGCAGAGGTGGAGTAGTTAATTCCTGTGTCGTGAAGGCAACAGCGCTGGTGCTTGTTGATAGTAATAAGACGCCATATTTAAGAAAATTTGAGCCTATGGTGACTTGGGTGAAGTCCATTTATAAGCGCTGCAATTTTACTCGCCTAGCTGGAACAACCACTCGTCCTCCAGTTCCCAGAGAATGTTTCAAGAATGTAAACTTACATTTCTCACTGACATTAAAAAGATGAGGTTTTAAATTCCCCAGAGGAATCGCGATTTCCCAGAATCCGAAACATTACTGTAATGAAGATGAAACTCTAACCTTGATAGATAAATTAATCGCCCCTATGTCGAGAGGATAAGAAAGGAGTTAAACTGGCGCCAACTCAGAAAGCTCTACTGATCTGGGATGTGTTTAGAGGCCAAAAAACCGCAAAGGTTTTGAAGAAACTGGTATCGCTAAATATTGCGATTGTGTCGGTGCCCGCCAACGTGACCCACTTCTTTCAGCCTCTGAATCTCACCGTCAATGGGGAGGCCAAGAGATTTAACAAGGACAAGTTAACGACATGGTACTTGGAAGAAGTAAAGCAGCAGATAAAATCGGGAGGCGACAGCACTAATATTGATGTAGATCTGCGACTAACAGTCCTAAAACCACTTAATACCGTCTGGTTGGTGGACCTTTACAACCACCTAAGTAGTCTTGTTGGTGTGGGACACATTGCGAAAGGATGGGAGAAAGCCGGGATCTCCGGCCTCTTAGATGGACAAACAGATCTCCCTCCAGAAGACTCCTTCACTGACATTGAGCTCGCCCTTGAAATTGATTAGAGGCCCAATAACTTTATGGCAGTGGTAAACAAGCTCTGGTCTAATTCACGGCTACAGTGTAAATATGTATTATACAGTAACAAAGAACGTTAAGCATAAGGATAATGTTTTTGACTATGCCTTTGGTATATTATGCGGTTTCTATAATTTGGTTTTGTTATGAGTTGATGATTTTCAGCAATAAGAAGTGTAAAATAATAATAAAATTATCGAAATAATTTCGCGAAAATTGATTTCGAAAGAAAATAATTTTGCACCCAAATCGCGAAAATAAAAACCCGTGAAACATGCCAACCCTTTTTTTCGCGAAATTAAGTGCCCGCGAAAATTAGTACCAATAAGGTACTTGAGTCTTTCCTTTCCTACAAGAAAAAAGGTATCTATGTTAAAAATAGAATACTTATAAATTAAATTAACTAATTGGACGCCAATGTGAGTAGATCATAATTGGAAAATGTTACGTGAACCGGAGACAAATCGGTACCCACACCTTTCCCTGTTCGTCGATATCTGATATATTATTGAGTTCGCTCTTTATGCAGTGTTGGTTTTAATTTTGGAAATGTACCAGTTGTGCTAAAAGTTCACCGAAATCACTATATAGTTTTGAATTTGCATATTCCTCTATCTTATTTTAGTTAGTCTGAATAAAAATGTCATCGGGAACAAGTTTGACTTTAAAGCAGAAGCGAGATTGAAAGTTGCATGTTGACGGTCACGGAAGCAGAGGCAAAACAGATGTCAAAAACCGTTGAAAATGAAAAACGTACGTGATTTGTTCCCATAAAGGATCGATCTAAATATGCGAAACAAAAAATATTCCTTGAAGAAGAATTTTGTGAACAGACGAGCACTGCAATTTTTGCCATTTATGATGGTCGGCACTGTCAAAAACAGGCCTTTGAACGCGGACGCGATTTCCGCCAGGGAAAAATTTATTTTTCAATATTTCGGAAAACCAAGGTGGTCTCAAATAATTTTAGACTTGGACCGATTCATGGGAATAGTTTGAGATCATTTTTTTGGACCGAAATGCACCTGTCTGCTCTTAGAGAGACTAAGTCTTAAATGTCCAGGAACCTTATCATACTGGGAGGTATGGGAGCGCACTGAAATTTCCCAGCTCTGAATTCACTGCAGCTCAATGTTGCTTTAGAAACTAACAAATTGTTCTAACTCGACATACATACAGTGCTACAAGCCTCTGAACTTAAAGTTTTTCAGGGATATTAAAACACCTAAAACTGAGTTAATTGAATAGCGTGTTCAACCACTCCCTTCTATAATAATAATAATCATTCATCATCCTAATCATAATCATAATCATTATCATAATCATAAAAATACAAAAATGTGAGAGCAAAGGCAGCCTACGCATTGAAAAGTTGCTCTCAAGCAGCCTCGTTTCCATGTTCTTGAGGGTTTCCAAATGGCCTTGAGCTGTTCTTTCCCACGCAAACAGAACTTAAAATATCAATTTCATGATTAAAAACCCTAGCCAAGTTTACAAGCAATATTTAACCCCCACAGTGGACCTGCCTATCCGCAGCTTTTCCATCTGGCTTCATTTTTACGGACTATCGCTATTAAGAAAGCCGAACCAACAATTAAAAAGGAAATTGGAATAAATCGATCAGTTCAGGAAAACTCGTTCGCTTCATATATCACAGAGAACTGGTGATTGACATTAGCGAATTCAATTACAAAGAGAGCTAACGTTGCGAAAAATGTCTAAGCTATTTCAAATGCTCTTTACGTAAACTATTGTTTGCGTTCTCCCCTTATTTCATAATAGTAAGGAACAAGCCACGTCAGAAACTCGAACATCATGATGTTTCCTATGACGCCATTGAAATCCTTTTTGTTGAAAAATAACAGATTGACGAATGGTTAACTTATGGATGGATGTCTTTAAAGACATCTACGCCCGAAAAGCGAAACTAAATAATGGTATTGACAGATTTACCTGAAAATATAAATACGTTGCTATATCAGCAACTTGGGTTCTTACCAAAAACATTTTTAGCCACTTAATCATGCAAGCAATATAAAGGAACGACGGGCAGGGACAACGAAAGACTAAAGGGATTACTGTAACAGTTACGACATTGCAACGATCAGATATTCGTTAAAGTCACAAAGTGTATCGTCGTTCATAAACAATATTATTAGCTAAGGCTAAGCTTTTTAGTCATCAATCAGAAAAACTCAATCCGGTTCATCGGTTATCAGCCTAAGTTTCTTTGGAGCATTAGGGTGTAAGGTTATGAGAAATTTTCAGAGGTTGAAACGACTAACTCTGCTAGGATAGGAACCTTGGTTACCTGGAAAAGACAAAAAAAATGGCGATTTTCTCTCCATTGCTGTAGATTCAAGACTTTTCGCAGGAGCATGGGCGATAAAGTGGAGCGAAAGCGGGACTTGAGCCCAAAATCTACCTACAACGACTTTTTTAAAAATCAAGCTTAAAGCAACGCAATAAATCACGCAAATAAATATGTTGTGACGAAATAATGCTTGAGTCTTCCAATTTCTAAAAGAAATAAGGCGTCTATGGAAAAAGAGAATAATTGAAAATTAAATAGACATTAACTTATCAGAGACTCTCTTAAGAAGAATATGATTGGTAATATAAGAAATGACTTTTCAAGTTAACCTTAACTCCCCCCCCCGACTACCTTCCTCAATCCCTATGCATGTGGTACACAGGGATACAAAGGCTGCTACTTGTTTTATTGGTTTTTTTGTCTTGTTTCTCTCTTAACTTTTTTTTTCTGTTGTTGTTTTCTTGTTTGTGTACGGGAATGCTAAGGATGTTTTTTCTTTATTTCCCTTTTTTTTCTTTTTTTTTCCTTTTTGTGTTGTTTTTCTTTTTGCATGCTTTTTTTCTGTTACGTAGTATTAGAGAAAACTGAAGTAAGATAAACATCGTTTGAATAGATATCATGCATATTTGAGTCAAAGAGTTTGTAGTAAGGTTGATGATGTTATTGTTGTTCTTGTGTAAAGCTTTAATACTTGGAAAAATTTTGGTTTTTCGTCATCTTTAACTTAATCAATACTTTGATATGTTTTCTTGTAAAAGGACTCTTGACGAAAACAAGCTAAAGAATTTGTCTTCAGGCATTTTTAGAAACAACCGCCATCTGCTTTATCTGTAAGTAGGGGTTGTCTTTATATTTATTTACAACATGGTAAGAGATACATATGAGATGACCAGAAGGAACAACCAAGATTTTTGTGACATGTAGCTCTGATTTTAGTTTGTTCATGTTTGCTCGGATAAAATACTGCACTTTTATGAAATTTGTTTTAATTCAAAATACCTCAGAGCATTTACTGCACTGAAAATCGCATGAACTTGTAATGAACCCTTTCATCGTTGTTTGTACGGTCTGTGTTTCATGGAGATTTAGATTTCAGTGCAAATTGAGACTGCGGGTTTGATATGTCTCTGAATGCGCTGTTTGAAATAGCCTTTAACGTAAGAAAAAGAGGCTACGCTGTATATGAAAACACTATTTCAATATTTATCATTAGGCCGTAAATTGGTGTTGATGCATGAATTAGGTGGTCATTATTAAAACAGAGGAAGCAGAAAGAAAAAAGCTAATAATGAAAGTACTTACAATATCAATGATAGTAATTATATTAACTATATTGATAATGACAATGATAGCATAAATAATAATAATAATAATGATAATAATAGCGGCAAGTAGTGTGGTCTTGTGTTAGCTCCACCGCTAGAAGCTTCGTTCTACATCGGGGCAGGCCAAGCTCGGAGCACCCAGACGCATCTGAATAAGTATTAGTATACCTTGCTAATTGTCGAGCCTAAAAGGGGAGATACTGGGTGACTTCAAGAGCAGGTATAGAACGTTTTAGTTTTCAAGTTAAGTTACACATTAGGTAACCAAAGGGTAAAAGGAAGCAGTATTGGGCACTGGAGATGAACTCTACACTGCTTGAATGAAACAGAAAAGCGCAATTGATGGTTAAATCAAACGACCATGGAAAAGACCGTAAGAAAGGTAAATTACATGGAAATCAAGACGGTAATTTGGGATCAGCATGGATATAAACCCCTTGGTCTAACTCGCCAAATCCCCCGCGATCAGGCTACTTGCGTAGAGAAATCGTTGGAGAATTCCCAAAGAGTTGGAAGGCGCCACTTGGATGCGAGAGAAGAGAAGAAATTTATACAAAATATGATTGTAATCAGCGAAAATATTCCTGAAGAGAAAAATGCTAATCAGGAGGATCAAGTTCAAACGCACTCGCACAACAACCAGAGCATAAGCCCTTTGGGATCTGCTAACAATCTGCCGATCGAGCGGGGAAGTGCGTGCTTTGATTGAAAAGTCGAAGGTATTGTTTGCTCCAGCATCCGTCAACCGGGTAAAAACGTATATCAGGAGATTGACACTAGAACAAAAGAAAGAACAACAAAGTGTGACATGGAGAACATAAATAAGAGTGTGATGGAATTAAAAACCGGCACTGCGTATCGCCCACTGAAAACCCTTTTGGCCATTTGTGGCTCGTGAAGTGCGCTGTCTACTCAACTGTTGTTGCCTTTCTATTGTTGAAAGGCTAGAAGAAAGCCATGAGTCACAGTGTAACTAAGAATTCTCCCAGGAAGAAGAAAGTTTTATTGGAGAAAGCGGATGAACTCTAAAAAAATGTCTTTTGCAAAGGCAGAATACAGTAAAATAAATGGCAAACTCCCCTTTGGTCACAATCTTCACAAAAATCCGGAATTTTAAGTTCCGAAGAAACAATGGAAGGTGCTGGAGGAAATAACAAGGCTAACAAGCAATTTGATGTGTTGGAAGGAGCTGGGGAGCCGCAAATATTTTCTTTGGCGGGATGCAGACTCGACTTAACAAATATGTAGCCATAAGTACCTTTGACTAAGGCTAATCATTTTAAAAAATTGTAAGCCAGCTTTTTAACGACGATGCACGCTGGGAGTTGTTGGCGAGCGTTAGAAGCGAAGTAATGATGGTACTCTTTCATTTATTTGAATGTAAACCATATTATAATATTGCAACGCGTGAAATATTTTACTTCACTAAATACATTTAGATACACCGGGTTTGGGGTTGAATATGTGTTGCCATTAAAATTTAAATGAGAGAACCTTTGGTCGCAGGGAAAAAGTTTGACTAATCGCCTGAATACTAAATGCGTAGTTGCGAAGCTCGACTATGAGATGTAAAGTCTTATATATTCATTGTGGATTAGCATTTCCCGTTTCGTAATTTCCTGAGACTGATCGGTTAAAATAAAGGTCGCCATTTTTTCTAAATTGTCTGAAAGTCTCAGTTCAGCCCAAAGTTTGGGTGCAGTCGCCTTACACGTTAAAGGTAACGTTTCTAAGTGTGCGTTTGAGATTTTTGATCTGTGACCGCCTCTGTTTCTACCGCCTAGTTACGTCATGCGACTTGATTTAACGGTTGAAGGAATTTCAAGTGCGGCTTTCAAGTAGCTTCTCAGTTCGAAACGAACTGAGAAGCTACTTCTATCCACTGGAAAATTTGAATCTTAACTCAAAATACTAATATGAATAAATTGCATAGTACTTTTCGTACTGACATATTTCACACGATCGATGAAGTAAACAACTGAATTTGTTGGATCAAATGTTTCAATTTATCTACATTTCTTCCCGGGGCACTAGATAAAGGCAAGTTAACCGGTGGAACTTCACTTTCAGAGGGTTTTACAGATCTTGCATGAAGTCGAGGCCGTGTGCGTCAATCATTCCAAAATAGCGTGGAAAAGCTGGAAACGTTTCGGATTCGGATGGATACCCTTGGAATATCATAAAACTAGCGTGACTCGGAAACAATATGAATTTTAAGCCTTGTCCTACGTTGAAAGAAAGTATATTCTCAAGCGAAATGGCGTACAAAAGAAAAACGAAAGAAAAATAAAGGTGCAAACGATTTGGTATTTGTATCCTACTCATGCTTATCGGAAACCTTCGGCATTGGTCTTTCATTTAATTAAAGTGTGAAGCACCCATACCTGTCGAGGGCGATTTTTGCGTACAGGGCTTAATTGTGCCACAATCATTAATCTATGTATTTACTCATTCCGGTTTGAGAAAACACAATCCTATTAGTGAAAAATACCTTACATGATGATCCCTCACCTGATGATGGGACCTCACATGATGATCCTAAAATGATAAATTTAAGAGTAAACAAGGAAGAGAGGAAACATCTGGTGGAGGAAAAACTCTACCGAGACTAGAAGACTATCCAGTCATTTATAAAACAGGCACGGATTGGAACTGGGACGTCATGGGAAAAGAATTCCATGAATGTCTGGTCGGCGGGCTTGAACCCAGACCACTGTATGCAGTACTCTCAACGCTCACCCCTGCTAACTTCTATCAGAGAGCTTTGGAAAATACTTCTTTTTGCTCCTGTTGAGGTTTCTAACTTTGAAGTGCATGAAAATACCTCAACAATTAACCTGTTTTGAATGCACTTTTAACTTTATTTTCTTATTATTGAAATTTTAGTCCCTTGTCCGGTAATCCGGTAAAGGAATTGCCGTCAAATATTTTTAGCACAAACACTGACCTGGAGTACCTGTAAGTAGATTTTTTCTCTATTTTTAGAAATCACCTTCAACGCATAACAATGATAATTTTCTTTTAGAGTTTATAACTCGCGAATAATTTTACCTCTAAAACATGATTAAAGATCTAACTGACAGCTTGATATTTGGAATGGTATTAGGAGGCCTCTGCCGATAGTAAAGAAACAATTAAGAATGACAGTATTTGGAGGTTTGTGTTAAAATCCGTACGTAGGAGATTTCAGGAAAAATTGGTATGTTGTGGGTGAGGAACTACGATGACCTACTCGAAGGCTGGCAAAGGCAACCCTCATTATCTCTCAGTTGTATCAAAAAAACAAAACGAAACAACAACAAAAAATTTAATGATTTTTTGTCGCAAGACATGGTGCACATGGATCAGCGAACCTGTAGTTTACTTTTTATAACTAAAAACTGATAATTTTAGGTGCAAAAATATATAGATGCAATGAAAACCGTTCTGCTATATCTCTATTAAAGTTTAGCAGCCTATAACTCAGAACAGAGCAAACATGCTTCCTAACATTTGAGTAAGGAGCATGCAGCTAGGCTTCTAAGCACTAACTGCTCGACATCCAGGCTCTTTGTGAAAGTTTACTGTCAATGAATAAGGAGATTCGTTTTTCAGGTGCTGGAATTATCGCATCAAGGGCAAGAAAAATTAAAGTGCAAAGCTCACTGAAGGTCCAACCATACGAAGCCCGGAGAAATTTGATAACACAGCTCTCTCTTAAGGGGAAGGGGAATGCGATCTTAGTTTCCGTGTTACATTTCGTATTTACTCAGGTTCCCTCGTTCCTGCCATTATTTAAAATTATCTCTCCGAACTTCTATTAATATGATTATCATTCTCAAAAAGGGCGTTGCAATTTTCTACCGCCGGAATACACCTGATTACACGTTCTTGTGGCGCAGAAAGTTATGAGAATTAAGTATAAAACATAGTTTTGACTCTGATTTTCACTGAGCTTCAAATGACGGTCATAGCTTTATAAAGAATTAAATTCTCTCCAAAAAAATTAGTTTACTCGATTCACAAGAGCTAATCACTGTAGCTGCATAAATAGGAAAGTGAAAAGTAAAAAGATGGATGACACGCCCTTGGCGATACCACTGATTTCTTCCGAGAGAAATCATAATACAGCTCATCAAGGAATGAAAAGTAGAAGAGCTGAGATGGCAATTATTGCAAGAATGAGTCCAATCCTTATAGTTACACATTAAGATTGGGTTTACTTAACCAACTATAAAGTAATTTGGTAATGTATTGCTTCTATTTATATGCTGTGCAACACTTATGCATGGGGTCTATATCATTAGGTACTTGTCTGAAATGCAGTTGCACAACCTGCCCCTGAGAATCTTCGACAATAACACAAAGTTGCAGTATTTGTAAGTAACATTTCTTTTCTGTGCGGTTTTTAAACTCAAGATTACCGAGGAGTAAGTCTTATGTACTTCAAGATAACTAAAGATCAAGTTTCCAAGGTGGGAAAAAATCCTGCCTATTTCATCTCATACTGTGCTCCAAACAAATCACGCACGACGGGTCCTCCCGACTAACTCTCACACCTGCTGACAAAACTCCAATTTCAGACCCGTTATTAATAGCTTACCAAATTCGCGTGTCCAGTAGAACAAGAAATTTTACAGACTCAGTGATACTTAAAATATTGCCATATCTTTCTTGAGGTGCGGCTAAGTTGGGCCTCTTTTGCTGCACAACAGCTCTAAAAGCCTGTCAGCGTATTTGTTTTATAGATGAACCTTAACAGGTTTATCTGATTCCTAATTCCAAGTCACCACCCTAGAACTTGTATCAAGAATGACACCGACTGTCATATTCAAGACAAGGAATATGGGTCCAGGACTGACCGTAAAGAGATTCATTCTATTTACAACAGTCACCAGGTGTGTGGTGCCAGTATTGAGGTACCAACAGTGTGGTTTGATGAGTACATAGGATGAAATTAGTACAAATAAATAATCATTTATGAAACCGATGCCAATTTTTGTTTAATTGATACAACATCAATAACTGTCAGGGTCAACAGCCTAGAAAAGCCTAGGTGATTCCCTTACCTAGAGCAATACACTTCAGGCGTATTTTAACTCTATTATTCATCGGTTTACATGTTGAATAACGCAGACGCCTGAATGACAACGACATGAAAGGAATAAATGGAAAGGCCTTCAAAGAAATGAGGATTTTGAAGGAACTGTAAGTAAATAGAATGATACTGTTTTTGAAGGCATTGTTAGCCTTTAAAACAAAGTTATACATGGTAACAGTTAATACTTTCCCTTTGCTGGATCGCAATGCACTAGATCTAGATCTGTGCTGTGACTCATATTGTGAAATGATACGAAATCAGATGTGTCAGATTACACACAACCGACACCTCTTTTAAGAAAGGTGTTTTTCGTGTTGTCGCGAGCGTTGGACAAAGAAAAAATTCTGAGTCCCCATGAAGAATGACAACTCGAAAAACATCTTTCTTAATTTTTTACCGAGATCAAAACTTTCCATCTCTACTACCTCTATCGACACCTCTTTTGTCAAAATATCATTCTAAAAAGGGTTTATCAATATATCTTCTGATGCAAATTATTGCTCCATGTTGATGAAAATTGAAGAACTGAGATAAACTAAAGATGAACTTATAACATTGTGTCAGGTTGAAAAACCATTATCGGTTTGTTGATATTGCCCTTCTAATATTCTGTTTTATCACATGACCCATCCCACTCCGTTCGGTAAGTGCATAATGATCTGAATCCAAATATTTTCCAGTTTGGCCCTCCCACTCGTTGACTATCTGCGAAGAACTTGATCGTATTGCATTGCATCGAGTGGCATTGCATTTTGTTGCCATGTATCGTCAAATGACTATTTTTTTATTGTTTCACACGATGCAGTTATTAGAAATAAATGTGTTTTGGTTTTTATTCTGCCATTCTTTTATTTTTTCACTTCATTTCTTCCTTTCTCTTATCGCTAGTGTACCAATATGACCAGAAGACTATTCATTTTGTAACTTTCTCGATCAAACGAAATAGATTATTCTTCTTCTGTAACACAGATGGCTGCAAGACAACAACTTCACTGAATTGCCTCCCGAATTATTCCAAGATCTAAAAAGCCTGAAAGAACTGTAAGTTATATGCAAACGCTCTTCTCGGAAATTAGTTTTTAACGGCGCTTAAGGGATGAGTGTTAGCTTTAATTGTGTTCTTCATTCCAAAAAAAGGTTACTCATGTGATTATATTGATATAATAAGATGCTGGTAACCATATTATTGCGTCACTAATTATACGAGATTATAGGATATATTTGAGTTTTCAAATTTCTGATATTACCTTCAGAACTGAAAACGGAAAGAAAACAATTGTACAATCTCAAAATGTTTCTTCATTGTCGTTCTGATAATCAAAGTAGAAGACTTTTAGTTGCGCAGCAACGAAATGGATGCGTGCAAGAAAGTGTCTGGTCATTACGTCATTCTCTGTTGTGAACTAGTTAGGTGTCTTCACAAAACACGGGCTCGATGATCCTTTTATTGATCAATTTAGTAGAATAGGAGAGATAATCAGCCTCTGCCAACCTCAGATAGCAATGCTTGGCGTGCGATCAAATTTCAAGTTGTCAGCTGGTTGATTCTTTTCTGTAAAATAGCAAACCAGCTAGGATGATTGCATCGTATTAACTGTTCCACCCTCTTCATTAGATTACACGCATTGGTTGTACACGATTCTATATATTCAGCTCTTTTATTATTATTGATGACCAGGACTGTATGTATTTTTACTTACCAATTTCAAGTAACGGTGCAAATTAAGATCCACTTTCCTATCTTGTCATTCATATCAGCTATCTGTCAAATAACAAATTGAAGACTTTACCAGATGGAATTTTTAACGGCCTGTCGAAGCTGACATATCTGTGAGTAAAATAATCATTAAACAAAAGAAAAATGCGAAACGAGGTCGATGCAATTTTCCAAGAGCAAAATTATCAAAACTGCGCGGTCATGTTCAGTTAAAAGAAACATATAAGGTAAAATTGAAAGATGTGTCTAGCAATCGAAATTTGCGAGCGCTCATGTTTTGCTACTGAAACAATACAGTTTCGGTGATAAAAATAAATAAGTTGCTAGACGAAAGTACGCTAACGCAGGTGATTGATTATGAGGACAGCAGAAGAAAAGAAGACCCACTACTCCTGAATCATTCTCCTCCATAAGGATCTGGAAAAAAACTCTATGGATCACTTTTTGTCTCCGTGTCATGAAAATTCGTGGTCAATTTTTGTAAAGCTCTTTAGATGAATTTTAGAATGGTCTATTTTGTAGATGTGCTTTGGAGAGAAAGATTGACCTACATAGAGGTTGAAAATTACTCAAAATTACTCAAAACCTTCTTCGTGACTTTGTTTTTTGTGTTTGTTCGGATAAAACACTTGCTTGTAACAACACTAGTAATAATTGTAATCGCAATAAAAACAATGGTAATAAAAGTAATAGGAGTGATAATAAAATAATAATAAGTAATTAACGTAGATAATTTTCAAGTTGGATATTATTGAATTACTGCACGCGAGGTAGCAACATTGTGATACTCTTTGCGTTTTTGTAGTCCTTTTTTTTTCACCGCTGTGAGAGCGCTTCAAAAATTTCTTAGTATAAATTGTAATCAATTTCTCTATTTTGTGTGAAAAAAGCTTGCTGTATGATATCCCAGGAGATGTTCACGGATTATCTTATGCTCTTTTGGTCCGCACTATATCGTTTCTTGATGGTGTGATAATCAGCTTTTTGTTACTGGATTTTGAAAAATATCAGCCATCTGTAATATTCCTCTAGCTAGCTAAGCAAGTCAAAATAGGTACGTTAAACTGGGGAAACTACTGCGAAGGCAAGCAATATTTTATGAACAGGTGTTCTTCAAAAGCCGCCAATAATTTTTTTATTCTATAAATCAATATTGGTAATTTTATGATTATAAATTTGTAACTATGGCTATTATTATATTTCAGGGATTTGTCAAATAATGAACTTGGAAATCTACCGCCATACATCTTTAAAAACATTACAGCTGTAAGATTTCTGTAAGTGAGATTCTCTTTGAGTTAAGAAAAATCAAAAGTCGTCTTTGAGAATCACCTTGCAGTAACAACTGGAAGTGAATGAATCGGCTTTCTAGTTTCTGACAATTTACACTTCTTATATATATTTTGAGCAGCTGAATTTTTTTTCTGTCTTACAGTTATTTTTTGTGACAGAAGCTTAGAATTTGTTGACTTAGATACTAAAGTAACCCAAATAATTTTGTAAAAATGGGTAACAGACTACTAATTATTTTTCAAACTCAGCTTTAAACACCAGACCTCAAGCAGAGGTTTCTGGTAATAAACTCTAAAGTTTCTCTAGCCTGAGAGCATTAAAGTTACACGTAGTTCTGATGTTTTCTTTTTTTCCGTGATATTCAAATATCAAACCCGGAAGCTAATTGTGCTGCAGTAAATTCAGAAGATAATTAAGACAAGAGTAGATTTAAAGATATCCCTTCGTGTGTGTATTTCAGTCTAACATCTGCACCGCGCTTTTTCAGGAAATTGGAATACAACAAAATTGAGGGGCTTCATGAAGATCAATTCCAGGGCTTAGTGGAGTTGTTCGAGTTGTGAGTACATCCAGAATTCAAACGTTAATTTTTCATTATGATCTGCTGCAGTCTAAAGCCTATTTTAGAACCAGCCCATTCATATGAATTTAAAAAAAACTCATTCAGTGAATAAATGTTGACAAGAAAATGTTTACAAATTAACCATATTTATATGGAGAGAGGTGATACCCAAAGAAGCGCTCGATAATCATATATTAGCAAGGTTTTTCTTTTTAACGTTTAAGCCATAAACGGCTCAAGTGCACTGAGATTTTTGTTCATATTCGTCCTTCAGATTATGTAGACGCAAAGATAAAGTTAACTTGAAAGGAAAAGAGCTTTTTTGAACAAAGAAAAAAATGGCTTCAATTTAGCTGAGTCTATAAATATTGAGCTTAAGTGCAAAAGTTTGGATTAAAACGGCCATGCGATTAATTTTCTTAGGGAATTAACTTGCACAGATATTAGTTGGAATAGAAAATCAGGATCCACCTCCCTAGTAAATATAGTTAGTTTCCTCTATTAGTACTAGCCTCTATAATAAATGGATCACAATCTTTGTCACCAGATCGATATAATTGTGGTATAATTTTGATATCAGTTTTGCTGTTTAAATTAGATGTTCCATGCCTAGTTATGCTATGTTACTTGTATATTAATTTAAATTCCCCCTTACCTGTTTAAGACACCTCTCGGAGAACAGAATCGAGGCTTTGCCTGACAAGATTTTCGAGGGCGTTAAGAACCTCAAGGGCCTGTGAGTACAGCTGATAACATACGAAACAATTTCTTAAATTTTTTTAAAAGATGCAAATGTGCATAACAGAAAGATGTACAATATGGAATTCTTTTTTGAAAATGTTAACATGATCTCCAACAGGCGTGGTGTAAATTGTAATGCTCAACAGCGAAATTTTATTACTATCTACTTTCTTGACGAAAAAAAGGGTGGCTTGCTATAAACATGGTTTTATTGAGCAAAGGTGGATATTATCAAAAAAGCAAACAAACATAGTTGAGAACTATGATAGTTCCGACGGCAACTTCAGGTGTAATTTTTAAGAATCAGACAATGCAAGACCCTGATTTCCATCTGCTAGTTACTAATTATGTTATTACTTTTTACAGAAGTATCTTTGGCAATAAAATACAAAATGTCACCAGCACGACTTTCAGTCATGCCCGGGAACTGCGATTTTTGTAAGTTCACTGCAAATGGCAGTTCTTTATCACGGTACCTACAATAAAGCCGCATGTATTGCAATCGGATAAGATGCAGGTGTGAAGTTAATTTAGAGTATTATAGTTAATTGGGTATAATTTTTAATTTTGTTAAAGTCGAAGGAAAGGCTTGGGAAAATGAGATATACAATTTATTATAATCTAACTTAATTTTCACCTTCTATTTTAAACTTGCAGGTTCATGCACTACAACCTGATGGCTGAGCTCCCCATAGGCTTTTTTGGGCTTTTGCCGCACATTATCAGAGTGTAATACTCCATTATAATAATTTAACACGACGGCTTAATAGGAGATTTGGGGCGAATGTTGTCTGAATTACCTTTGAAATAGAAATTATTGTCAAATTGTGATGTGGGTGATGCAGCCATTTTAATTATTTTCTTTCCTTCAGTCTGTTATGGTTCAGTTGAACAATAAATTTTCATTCATGCCAACATCTTCTATCAATTCCAATACTGAAATGATATCAAGCCACATTTAGATATTAAATACCATTGCCTAAGGTGTGCTTCGCGAGGCTCTCTAATTGCTATTAATTTATGAAAAAATGCTTATCAATTATCTTTGCCTCAGCATAGATCACTATTTTCTTGCCGATTGTTTATTTTCGACAATCTTTATTATTTTGCTCTCATTGTTCTAACGATGTACCCTTTCTAATTTCCCCTTCTTTTTCTAATTCCAGAACTCTGGACACCAACCTGATGTGCTGTCACCTTGATCTTTTCAGGCAGGATGCCGATTGCGAATTTGCCTTCAATGATAACTTCGCAAGCTGTCACTCCATGTTCCGCAACCTTGCTCCAAGGAGAAGTCTTTGGGTTGTCGGCCTTCTCTCGTTGTTTGGGTCTGTGTTTGTAGTTGGGTGGCAGTATTTCTTACCTGATAACAATATGGTCCAGTCTATTATGTTGGTTAATCTGGGTATTTCAGATGGCATCATGGGTATTTACCTCATCATTATAGGTATAAAAGACCTGCAATGGTCAGGGGAATACTACCTGCACGACTATGAGTGGCGCACCGGCTGGTTTTGCCATTTCAATGGCGCCATGTCTGTACTTTCAAGCGAGGTGTCTGTTATGATGATTTCTCTGATTGCATGGGACAGGCTCAAGAACATTGTGTTTCCTTACACGTTTGCAAAAATTACACCAAGGCAGACCCGTATTATGTGTGTAGTTATCTGGCTTGTGGGAGGCATCATGGCATTCCTTCCGTTGTCTGGAATGCGATATTTTGGTGACTGGTATTATGGCAAGAACGTGGTGTGCCTGCCCCTGCAACTTTCCCCGCAATTACAAGAAGGCTGGGAATTCTCCACTTCCATCTTCATCGTTTTAAATTTTTCTCTTTTCCTATTTATTACGGTTGCTTATGTTGCCATCTTGTTGAAATCATGGTCGTCAAGCAGACGGCTGGGTGCGCATGGAACTGTTCGTGAAATACGAGCAAGAGCACAAAGCGCACAGGCCAAAAGAGAAAGAGCACTTGCCAAAAGAGTCTTCTTCATTATTCTGACCGATTTCTTGTGTTGGATACCAATCATTGCTATCGGCATTAAGTCGCACGTTGAGAAAACGTTTGATCCACCTGGAGATCTGGCAGTGTGGATTGCAGTGTTCGCCTTGCCGATCAATTCAGCTATCAACCCACTGCTGTATACCCTTTCTACTCCACAGGTACCATTTTTCTCTTGCTTTTGAATGGAACATTCTTTCATTTGTTGTTTTAAGAGACATCTTTGCGAGATAGTTATCTGAATCAATCACCCGCGGTCCCAACGGTTTTTTTTTATTGGAAATTTTCCTATTGTCAATCAAAGACGGTCTCTCTCATGTCCTTATGACAGAAAAAAAAAATAACCCAAAAGGAGAAAAAATGGGCATGGAAAAAATATGAATGATCGCAAAGTTGTTTGTTTGTTTCTCCGCTGTTGGTTATAACCATGGAGACCAACTTGAATTTAAAAGCGGTTTGATCTATATTCCGACATACTTTATTAACTAAATTTCTACTGTACAGGTTCAAGCTGTTTTGAAAGCAAAATTGAGGAAGGTGTGGTCCAATGTTCGATCGATTTTCAGCAGTGGACAAAATCAAGAAGGCACGGTGCTATATTCCATTTATACATATCATAATCAGGCCTTGAAAGGGGTATAGGTGTGAGTAGAGATTAGAACAATGCACTTCAGAAATTTATTTGAATTATTATTGGAATTATCAATATTACTTCAAAAAATTATTAAGGGGCAACCAAGCAATTATAAAGCAATAAATGGTTGAGCTTCGGTCTTCAATTTCAAGGGAAAGAAACAATGTGACTGGTAGAAGGATTTTTTAAAATCAATATGTGGATGAGATAGTTTGGTGTGTTATACTCCTCCTCCTCCACCGACGCAGCGCCACAGTTTCTTCAGAAACTTACCCCCCCCCCCCGCCTCCTCCTTAAAATATTTGGATAGGCCTAACAGTAGTTTATTCTCTGTTTGGAGAGGACCAAAAAAGATATGTTACTGCTATTTTATTACTTAGAAGGAGTAAATAATCAGCAGGGACAGATCGGAAATGGACATGAACACGCTAACAACGAAGAGGGTAAATATAGTGATTCCCAATGTGTATATTCTCTTTGCCTCGTTATGGTTTTGTGTGTAATACCTTTCCTTCGTTTCTTCTCTTCCCTTCTTAATCCCATTTTTTGTTTGTTTTTGTGTCTGCATTATCTTACCCATAGGAGAACAGATTGAAATGCAAGTAATAGAACACAACGAAGTCCCAGAAGTGGAAGCCCCTGAATTGCCTGCTCCGCAACCGGGTCAGTATTCCATATGTATGCTTATTTCCTTAAAACATCATTTCAAAACTATCCAATTAGAAAACTAGGGAATCAAACGGTAAATCTTTGAGGTTAATAGGTCGACTCACAACTCGCATTCATTACTTATGTGTATAAATGTATAATGTTTTGATGTTAATGTTAATATGTGATTGACTTTCTGATTTCAACTGTAATCAAGTAATCCACTGAAGTGGGTGAGCTCTTTCAAATTGAAATACCTATGATGAAACATACTATTCTTTTCTATTTTGATACGTGTGAATTTTGGTTAGGGAAAGATTAAGGAAATGTTTCCTCAAATGACATAAATTTGATTGGTTTTGTCACCTTTGGTTAATAATTGCAAAAAAAATCCTTTGGTTTTTCACAAGTTACATACAACAATTCTGACGACAGTTTTTCAACGACCCAGTTTCTGAACTTCCCCTTTGAGATCCCCATCCCTTTAAATTAGAAACCTGCACAGGTGTCATGTGCAACAAAGGTAATATCGTTATCAATATGGCACAGATCTAATAAATGAATGATACGTATTGAAATGATCATTCAATGTTTTACCTTTTTGCTTTATTATCTGATAAATAACTCTAACATAACGATTTGAACCATCAACAGCAATGGGACAAGCCTGTGGTGGGGATGAGACTCCATCTTCCTCAGGTATAATGTCTTCTAACTTGAATTAAAATTTCCTGCCTATTATTATAATTATTATTATTATTATCATTATTTCAGTTGATGTTGTTGTTCTTCCTCTTGAAACTTCATTCATGAAAATATATGAAATAAAGTCGTAGACAGCTGCTTCATTCACAATATCAGTACTGAAGCTAGGACTTCAACCGCTTTTTACAACTGTTACTAAAAATCGCCAACTACTTTGCAAGAAATAAAGTAGTAGGAATGAATAAAAGAACTTGAAAGTATTCGATCAAATCAACTGTCTTTTGCAAAAATATGACTTCAACAGACTATCTCATGCGCACAAACTCGCAGATGTAAAACAATGCGAGCTGTATGACAAGTTTAACCAAGTTTTAACTCAACTGAGTAATCTATCGTGCTAGAACTTGTTAAGTTTATGCGCATTCAATGCGGAAACTAAACTATACAGTAAACTTTATCGAAAGTATTTTATGTTTGTTTATTTGTTTTTTTTTAAGATTTCGTATCTGAATTACGTCATACGAATATTATTTTCTGTAAAATTCATTTGAAGAATAAACGAACCACAAAAGTTATGACATGTTTCACTCTACTTGTTGTTTGAAACAGATTATGAGGATGATTTTGATATCAGACCAGCCACTAAAAAGACTGTGGAAGGTAAAGAACTTTTTGTAGGAAACTATATTATTAGTGCTGGCTGTTACCACCAGTTTATACAAAAAGACTCCAAGTTTCTCCTATGAAGGAATTTATAAGAGAAGCCTTCCCTACCTACTGAAAGTAACGAGTCATTGCAAATTCCAAAAAAAAAGATTTTTAACTTTGGATTGATAGTCTCGCGGACACTAGGTGTGAAAGGAAATTGTGCAAAACTAGAAGTATTTATGTCTTTAACGCACTCAACATGAGGCGTTGTATATTTTGGTGGGAAGACTCTTGCGTAATACCTGGTTAATAACATCAATAGATAATTATTAGCAGCAAGCTAACCTCTAAGAAAAAAAAATGAAATGGGACGGAGATTCGAACGCAAAAAGCGAATTTCTAATTTCCCACGCTAAAGGTAGGTAGTTGTGTGAGTAAAAAAAAGTTGAGGTTCGCACATTTTTCTTGAAACTGTTTCAATCCTCTTTGGCGGAATAGAGGGAAGGGGTAGTTCTATTCATTTTTTAATGTAGTTGGACTCAAATAAGATTTGTTATCAACGCTGGACCCTCTCCCAAACAATTTGCAACTTATTTAAAAGAAGGATATTCTTTATTGCAGTTGCTGTTCATCATGGTGAAAGCCAGCATCGACGAAAAAGTCAAAAAGAAGGTATATGTTGAACTCCTTTTGTAACTAGGATTGTCTACTCTTTGACGGAAGGCTCTAATGTTGATAAGTGTCTATTTTTATGAAACCATTATTTCACATTGAATTTATGAAAGATCCGACTACAGGAGAGACTAGAAATGACTGAAGTTTAAGGTGCTTACAGGAACCTTTTTTATATGTGGAGGCTCGCTGTTGATGTAACTCGTGGCTCTTGATACAAGCATTGAAATATATATGGCAATTGTCGTACACATTGGTTTTGGTGAACACATAACCTTACTTTGGTTAATGTCAAGATATTTTCAATTTTAAGTTGTTGAAAAAACGTTTGACTGAAATAGAGTACCAGCTTAGTCTAAACATTTTTCGCTTTCTGAGTCGAAATTCGAAATATTTTAAAGTTGAAGGGCATCTGCATTGAGGTCTTTTGTGCGTATTCTTTTAGTACCTGAAGCAACAGGGATAACAGTTATCTGGCAAATTGGTGGCAATTGAACAAAGGCTTTAAGAAGTGGCAAAATTTTACCGTCGACTATTTCATCGCTCCCGAATTTTCCGCTTATGTCCTCTCTCTGGTGATCCTCCCACAATTTCACTTTCGATTCGTTATTTTCAATTATTCAAATGAATATCATTCGTTGACTACAAATTTTTTCTACTAAGTACACGTTTCTGCAGGCCAAGGAGGAGAGACAAAGCCTGAGACTAAAGAGCTAGCTGAGGAAGGTAAATAGAATGATTTTTTTCTTGAAATGTACATTGTGCGACATAAGTTTCCTTTATTTCCGCATATAGTGGAAGTCACCTTTTCTTGAACTTATCTGCCATCTGGGCCAATTTCCTGGCTTACTCACAAAGTGACAGTGAGGGCAAGTCTATTGCTTTATATACGTCAGTCTTAAGGTCCTTATACTTCATCTTAAGTGATAACTTTGCTATCACACAGCTGACAAATCTGTGGAGCAGGTGGAGAGTGAAGAGATTCCAAGGGCAAGTGACAAAGGTAAAGGAGAGGGTAGCTTTAATTGGTCACTCAAGAGGTTAAGGAGGTTATGGAAACATATCTTTCACCTAAGTAGTCGCTGAAAAAAAGAAACAAAAAAAATATTTCATGAAATGCTTCAGTAAAAACAAGATTGAATGGCTGAGTACTAATGTACCTTTTATCAAATACATTGTCTTCTGGGGAAGACGGAAGAGGGCACCAGCTTTGCCTCGTTCAATTTCGGCTCTCTGCGTCAGTCGAGTTAAATTTCCAGGGCATTTACGTGTAGGCGTTGTATACGCACTTATTCAGTATCTGAAGCAACTGAGACAAAAGAGGTTGATGAATTGGTGGCAAACGTTGACCTTCGTCAATTGCAATACTTCAAATGAACATCATTTAATAGGTACAATATGTTCTAATTCAATTTCTTCAGAAGGAGAAAAAAAGCTTGACACAGAAGAGCTAACTAGGGAAGGTAAATACAACGATTCATTTTTTTTTAAGAACTATAGATTATTTATCATAACTTTCACCTAGTTATTTTTGCATACTATACAAGCTTTATTATTATTATCGTGATTATTATCAATTATGTATTTTTTATAAATTTAAAGCTAACTGGGCCAATTTACTGATTTAATAGAAGGGCCATGGGCCGAGTTTACCATCTAGACAACTTTATATATTTATGTACTTTACCTCATTCTAATAAATAACTTTGCTATCACACAGATGGCAAATCTGAGGAGAAAGTGGAGAGTGAAGAAATTCCAATACCTAGTGATGAAGGTAAAGGAGAGGGAGGGTTTTTTTGTTTCTCACTCAAGAGGTTAAGGCACCAGATTAGTTATTAAGGCATATCTTTCATCTTGGTAGCCAATGAAAAATGAATGATTCATAAACATGCTGAAGTAAAGGAAAAAGAAATAAATTGAAAGACTGAGTTCTAATTCACTTTTTGTTCAATTAATCATCTTTTATAAAAGCTCAAAAGGCAGAAGAAGAAGAAGAAGAAGAAGAAGAAAAGAAGCGGCTTGAGCCTGACATGGAGGACACAGAGAAAGGTAGAATTCTTTATAAATCAGCCAACATTGACTCGAAGTGGTCATGAATTAACACATAATCTGTCCACGTTATTGTCTGAGGAAAGTTGAAACGCAGCGGTCCACATCAGAAGTGATTGAATTAAGAGAAAAGAGGAATACTCGAGTACATTGTACTTCGTCACAGTGAACGGCCAAGACCTGAGTTGCAATACTGACACTAAATATGGCACCTTTGAATCTTCTAGAGCTCTCTCACTTTTTGTAACATTTCTTAGCTATAAAGATGTTTGCTTAGATGGAGGAAACATAGCTGCCACGTGGTACAGCTAATTAATTAGGAGCGAGGCTTATGACGTCGTGAACCTCAACTTTTAAAACTCTTTAACACAGACAAGTTAGAATTGTGTTAGCAATAATAAATTCTGATTAAGTGGCTTAATATATACATTTTTCTCTTTTCGTATTCCAAGCAGGGGAAGAAGAGGTTTTTGATACCAGACTTTAGTTCTTGCTTTTCGAACCAAGGTAAATGTTTGTTGTGTCTTCTTCAATAGTGAGTACCACTGACTGAAGGGTGCGAAAAACCTTTAAAAAATTTCTGCACTTTCTGATATCTTATCAAACTTATGAAACTAGTTTCAGATTTGAGATGAAGGGTGAAATTTTCGTACTTTTGCTCTGATGTATTTCCGTGTACATGCATGGGCTGTTGACTTCTGATTTCTTGAACCTTCAGTCTCTAGAACCTCTTCATAATCTTAATAATACTGTCTGGTCAACGGACCAACTGGTGAGCTGGCCACTACGCCGTCAGATTACATTAACTGATTAAGCTGACAGACAGATGGTATAACTATCTGCTTGACTTTCTGCCTGACTGTCTGCCTGACTGTTTCCCTTGCTGTGGGCATGGCAATAAACTGTTTCATTTTCTAGCTGCGTGCTAAGTCAGAAGCCTGAACCAGTTGACCGACTGACGGTTGGTTGATCAAGCAAACAAATTATTAATACACACGTTTTGCAATAAATAAATCAACGTGCTTTTACTCCTTCCATTACTAAAGAGACCGTAAGGACTGAAGAAGAGAATTCAAGAATTCAAGAAGAAATGGAGTTCTAGTAATCATTATGTAGTGTCTGTGGAAGTATCTTAGTCAAAACAATCCTTTTTGTTTATTTTCCCTTCGATAAAATAATAACATAAGTTAGTTAGCTGAACTATGGATTGCATAACATGCTATTGAACATATTGGGCGCTATCTCTGAATGGGCGTGTGATGGCAGTTCTGTCTTCATTTCGGTTTGATCTTGTCTGTTTTCTTTTTAATGTTTATTTTTTGTTTGTTTATTTTATTTAGTTTTTGTGTGTGTATGTGTGTTGACTTTGACAAGTTTAACTACCTGTTAGTGTTTTTCTTTTAGCATATTTTAAAATCGCATTAGCGATTAATAGCTCATTTCTAGGTTCTTTAATCTAAAAGAAACAAAGCATTTACTGTTTAACATCTCACATCGTTAATATTTAATAATATCCTGATGATCTAAATAGTTAATTTCATAAAACTTTTTTACTCGTTTACGAGAATTTTATTTAGTAAGAGTTACAGTAACGGTTATTTGGGGCTTCAGATTATATGAAAGAACTCAGAAAATGTTACGGCCTGGGCTTTAGTTTGAGAGACTCTGCATGATCATAACAACTATATAAATACCCCAGTTCCACAGCTAAGCATCGATATCTTTTTGTTTTGTTTTTTTTTTTTCTATTTCATCACTATCTCTTAAAGAAGAATAATTAAAAATGTAACAAAAGAATAGTTATTGGATGAGAAGTCATTAATCAGTTTTTTGGCAGTTTATTAAGTTACCCAAGTAGTAATCTAAATAGTTGAATTTTAGAATTTTTATAACCCCTTTTCGAGCATTACAATACAACCTGGATGTAAAGTGAGGTTTTTTTTCGTGATTTTAGGACGTTTATCGCGAGTACAGATTTATCAAATAACTTATATAAACGTTTAGGTATGCCAGGGAGTTTAGTGGTTCGATAAATATTATAATTGTTTATTTTCACAACTCGCTTGTGAGAATTTTGCACCCAGACTACGCTTCAAAAAACAAAAAAAAAATACAAGACATTGTTTATTAGAGGTTTTGAAGTTTATCAATAAGCTAGGTAGCCCATTTAATGGATTTTTCATAACTCCTTTGCGAGCGTTATAATCATTAGGACTTAAAGTGATGTCAATATAGATCATGCTTACATTACTGATAATTCACTCAAAATAAAAAAAGTAATGAAAAGGTCTAAGAATATCACTAAATTAGATATTTGGTAGTGAGTTGAAGTCTAATTTGTAGTAAATTTCTAGATTGTTTAACTCATTTTGAGAATTGTAATTCATTGTAGAACGTGATATTCAAATAACTTCGTGATTTGGCTCAAACGTGCTCATCAAACATGGCTTTTACAGTAAGGATAATTTGAACACGAACGTGCCTTCTAGAGGAACATGGTACAAAGCAAAGAGAATTGTAACAAGTGGAAAAGTTGTTTGTAAGCGCGTCATGTCTATTGTAAGTCAGAGCCTTCAATAAAACACCTTTTAGACCTTATGCTTGATTCTGATGTCTATAAACCCAAGAAACGTTGTAAAGTCTGGCTTGGGCTTCATCGGCAGCGTTGTTGATTAGTGACTGGTCATAATTGCCCTTTCTTCTCTCCAGAAACGAGGCATGAACTTATATCTTCGAATTGGCCAAGGAGATACTGCAAATGCGACACAATGTCAGCGTCGAGGGGGGAGGGAGAGAGAGCACTAAGGAAATATTAAGGTGATTTAGGAAGAGGACGGTAACGTCAGTTAACAACGGCGCTTAGCAAAAAAAGCGGTAAGAAACTAGGTCGACAACTTCTTTCCGTTATGTTTTATAAATTAATTAGCAGTCGTTGCAACGACACGTCCGCATAATGTTTGTTCTTAAAAAAGGAAACTTGGGCTCTTTAAAGATCGCCATCACAAGGACGACAACATGATCTTCTTTAAGAGTTATGCAACAAGCAACAACAAATAAAACCAATAAAATTGGTTGTCATTTTCCTTGCACAGCGTGAGCATAACTTTCTTGTCTTAGTTTTCATCGGCACTGATCTAAAATTTAAGACATTAAAAGTGCAAACCTGAGCTAATTCTGGAATTGTAGGCATCTTATTTCAATCCGCAGAGGAATGTATGAAAGAAAAGCCGCCGCATTTAGTCCTAAATTTAAAGCGAACTGAAATCTTGGATCGCCTGCTAACCAAAAATCCTACAAAAAACCAAACCAAACCAAAACCTTCCCACCAAAATGTAGCGGAAAATTCTCACAAATACACCGAATATAATAGGGAAGGGGCCCTCATTATCCTGGAAATTAGTTTTGAAATCATTCCAAACAGTATTATCTCGTACACAAGAGCGCAATTTACATAATTCCTGGGCGTTTTGATCGCGACGGGAAAAGCAGCGAAATGACGTCCAGAACTTGTTGGGGAGAACGGCAACGCCAACAACGGAAGTCGAAATAGAGTTGTGTCCAGGCTATCCGTGCGCTCTCCCGTTCTGAAACGAAAACCCGTCCTCTTACTAAATCACACTATCGTATCGAACGTGGTCCTTATGGTGTCCTGTACTAAGTTTGACAAACTTCTCGTAAAAATGAGATTCTTTTTATTTTCTTCCATCGCTCCAGTTGGGTTCGTTATGTCTCTAAGTAAGCTTTCCTCCTGGGGCCTTGCGCCAGGAGCAGTTGGTGGGTTTGGTGGTGGGGGAGGTGGATCAGAGGATAATGGTGCATCAGGCAGAGGTGATAGGTACTCTGGGAGATGTGGTGGTACCCATGCGAAACAAGCCGGAGGTGGAGGAAGCTCGTACCGTAATGGCACAGATTTTTCTGGTTTGACCGGTGGGAACTCGAATGATTCCTTGTGTACCAACAAATAATTGTTTATGTTGTGATTGGAAAGTTTTTTATCTATATCTTCATTTACCCTCTGATTCCAAATCTCGTTGATTTAAATCCTACTTCTACGGAGGAAAAATAAAACAGACGATCTCATTTCTCGATCGCCTTTAGGATTCTCGGAAAGAGATTACGTGAGTAATGAGAACTCTACTTTTTGAAATATTAACAGCACCATTATTTGGGTGAACAATACTGAGCTATAAATGTTATTATGAACGCCTTGAAATAGTCACTGATGTACTGCACGTTATAAGATATTCTGGAAAATTGGACCTGACCTGAAAACTGTATCTGATTTACTAAAGAAATCGAGGTTCTGTCCATCAAATATTCAAATATACCCTCGCAGTTTTATTTTCTCATAGTTTATTATCAACAGGTCATGAGATCATATCGATCAAAGAAATCTAGCCGTCATCTATCTGTACAAGATCTGCTGGTTGATCAATCACTCAGAAAATGTACTTATTTCCTGTTCTTAGTCATTATCTGATTATTGCAAACCTTGACACCGAAGAAATTTAAAGAAAGGAAAGGATTATTCTAAAATGTAAAGCGGAAACTAATCAAACACTTGTTTACAAACACACGGGAAAATGAAACTAAAAAATTGCAGTGCGCGATGTGTCTTCCTTTGTAAACTCTCTCTAGGTAAATGAAGAAGTAAAATGTAATGAAAAAAGTTACCTACCCGTTACTTGATCCCCAGAACAAAGTTTTAAACAGTTCCCACTGGTAAGGGCGCTATCACATCGCTTGGATAGAAAACAAGGTATGAACAAGATATGTAATTTTGCAAGTTGGTTATTTTGAAAGTTTATTTTGAAAACAATAAAGCTGTAGGCGCATTTTTCGCAGCACATTTGACTGGTGATACATGTTGTTACGCTGTTTAAACATGGAATAGTTCTTAATAATATTTCTATTTCAGAGGGCCTTTCGAGTTTTCCAAATTCATAGTGCTGACTTTAAGGACCATAAGGGAAATCAAGGTTTAAGCACTTTTTTTTCTCTTACGAAAAATGTAATGTACATTACTGATCTTACGTACCAGTCAGAGGAAGTAATGGCGACTTGTGTTATTAAAAATTAGCAATGTGCCTTACTTTCTCGATATGAACATTTTCTTTTCTTAACAAGAAACCCACCTAAATTTCAATAATGTTATATTTCGTATTTATTGTATCGGGCAAATATGTCTCGAATCTCTTTCGCTTTAACTCATTCAGAAGAAATTGAATGATTAGTGGGTTATACACAACTTCTTTGAAAGAGATAAAAATGTATGATAAAGAGAGAAGCTGTAGCATCTGAACGCTAAGATGCTTGCAGAATGTAACTTATGTCAAAAATTCTCTAAAACAGAAACTAATCTGATTATGCTTTGCTAAGTGAATCGCCGTCCAAGAGTATGCATACCTATTTTCAATGAAAAGAAAGCATCCTACCTCGACAATTATAATGGATTTTGCAGCACACACACGGGAATAAACTGAACGATAAACGAATAAGTCGTTTGTATACCTCAGCTGGCTCAACAACAAACAGAGCTGCATCTTAAGTATTAGTTTGCTTCTTTGCTTCATTTGATTTTATTTTTTCTCCTTTTTCTATACTAGTTCTCAGAGAACGATTCAGAGGATAATAAAAAATATATATATATCATTTCTTCGCTTGTGATTGGTCCAAAAAACTCCTATTTTCCACTAATTCGATTGCCAAGTTGTTATCACAGTGTTTGTTATCTGACAAATTAACGAGCCGATCACATTCAAAGTTGTAGTTTAAACCATTCAATCAATCAAAACCTTGGTTTCAATCACCATAACAACAGTGTACAGACTTTTTTCAAAATGGAGAATTTTTTCCCATGAACAGTGGCAATAGTTTAGAGCACAGTAGTGAGGTTAGTATCAGTCTATTAAATGCAAATTTTCCCTTTCTTCTCTCGCAGCTTGACTATACTTCTTTTCTCGGATATTGTAATTTTTTGTGATAAATTGGTGATAAGACTTCATGTCGTCCTATTAGGTCTGTATTCATATTCGTGATAAACAACTCGGAATCCCGCTGTGCAACCGTCCGAACTTGTCACTCGTATTATCACTGACCAAACTGGACTCCACTGAGTACTATTACCATTAAATACCCAAAAACTTATCTTAATTCTTTATCATACTCAAACGAACCTCAGGGTTTTGGTTTTTAATTATTTCAAATTCTTCTCACTGAAAAATACGAGTTTGTGGTAATGATGATGAAATTCTGAATTGAAGTTGCCCTGTATTGCATTTATGAAGTTCTCACTCAACAGTGGTATGAGGGTGGGGAAGCCATTTTTGGTTTGATGCTTCGAAGAAACACCTTCAACTGGCATTTAGACTGCTGCTACAAACCAAGTGCCGTCTGAGTGATAAATTGCGACGGTTATCATGTTTACTACATAAATGGCATACCCAAGTGTCACCTCCGCCACTGCGACACAAACTAAATTGATGCTGGTTGAAAAAATTATGAGTTTTGTGTAATCGTATCATAATTGGTTACATTTATGTGTATTATGCTTTGGTACTCTTACAGCCAGTACGTGCTCTATGACTGGTCATGAATACCCCCTTATTTAAAGATCAGAAAAAAAAAACAATAACAACAACGAAATAAAATACTGACAACGAAGAAAAAAAAGGGAAAAAAAGAACAGAGTCAATTAGATTTTTATCATTTATTTGAAAAGTTTTCTCGAAGATGGAAAAGTAAGTGATAAGTAAATTTGAAATATCAAAATGTTCTCAAATCCATCTTTTTTTTCTGCTATTCATTTTCAGAATCTTAGGGGGACGTGATGTAGCATTTGCGTTGTCAATTTCAAAGGATCAAATTCTAATGGCAATAAATAAAACGAATTTATCAGATCTATTGCCCGATCAATTGTATAGTTGGTATGGTGTGGTTCTATACATGTAATTTACGGTTTGTCTAGTTGCATGCACCGTTAGTCGTTTACATAAACAATTACAATACTGCTCGCTAAATTGAGCGGAGATGACCTACTTTTCACATGACTTTAACCTATTAAAAATGGTTAAAACTCACCTCCTTACTCTTGGTTCAATATAAGTAATTCAAAAAGGCAAAATAACACTAATAGGTTATATTCAAAAACTTTAGCAGATAGTCAATCTGAGGTGACTTAAGTCAGTTTCTTCCTATTTTGTTGACTCAGCCAATTAAAATAAGTGGAAATAAGTTATTCCAACCATAAATTGAGAACAAATCTGACCCATATAAAGTAACTTTAAAAAAAACAAAACAAGTGAGACGAATCGACCAAAAAAATCAAACTGCTTAAAAAATTCCGTATTGATTGTATATTCAGTCAAGTCGAGATAGTTAGAGTAGGAGGTCACCGAGTAGGACCTTTTCAGGGGCATTCAAGCACCACTCACTTCAATATTACGCCTCCAAACGCTATTTTAGAGTTATACTTACACCGCTAAATCGTCTAGACCAGTTGTTAAACTTGACTTGCTCTTGAATAAAAGTGCCAGAAGTACACATTTTCAGCTTAACCGCAATTTGCTCACAGTGTTAGCAAAGAGGAGGTGACGGAGAAAAGATAGTGCCGGAAAAAACAAATAAATAAAAAAGAACCGTGTTTCCCTCGTGTTTCCCAAGCCCTTCTGGCAATTGAATATGGTAAGTATAAGATGTTCGGTAGTCTGATCACAATTTTTCTTGACCCGCGGATGAAATTCGACCAAAGATTTGATCCTAACAGGCGGACAGTCGATTTTAGCAATTATAGCGAAGGCGCCTAAAAAGGGTGCAAGCTTTGACAGGATTCGAACCTTTGCCTCAGGAAAAGTTCTCAAAGGTCACATCTTTAACTAAAAAAGGGTACAAGATCCGCACGAATGTCTGATGTTTTGCTACAGCGAATTCACATGTCAGAGCTACAACTACGTCATAATTGGTAAACTTTGCGAGCTGAATAACAGAACCAAAGAAGCAAGACCTGGAGATTTTGTCCGAGATGAAACTAGATTCTACGTGCGACGATGGAGGAACAGAGGTACGGAAGCAAAAAAACAAAATAGTCTTTAAACTTATCATTGCATAAAGGTTTAGTGAAAATAAATACTTGTCACAGCTGTAAACATCAGTTTCCTTTCAGTTTTTGAACAATCGCAACTAGTTGGTATCGTAAAGTCAAAATTTTCAGCAATTTCATAAATTTTTAAACCTTTCATATGACGGTAACACATGTTCAGCTACTTTTGAGAGGTGCGAGTTAAACAGAAAAACACACAGAAAGACAGACAGTGAGAAAGAAAGTGCTTGTTTAAAGCTTATTCAAAGATGCCAAGGGTTTAGTACTCTATTAAAATTTCACTGTATTGAAATGCGACTGATTCCATTAGCATTGTCTTCGGACCGAGCTGAGATCCGGATATATTCCCTATAAAATCCACACATCGCATGTGTAGTTCATGAGACCAAATCAAAGCCTCGCAATGATTGAATGGGAAGGGAAGGGGAGAGGTGGGGGGAATGAGTGTCCTCTATTCAACCGGGGAGTTTTAAGCCTTATAGGGACGAGAACTTAATGCGATTGGCTCACGGCATTTCCCACGATGTTACCTTCACAGTATGCATGTTTTAAACATTCAATGAAACTTAGCATATCAAAGGTAACATTACAGTTTTCAAGGAATTCCTAACTGTATTTTGCGACTTAATATGGCCATATTGGAATATCCCTTGTTGAAATGATGCTTGGTTGGTAATTGAACAATACGATACGATCAAGAAGGTACTTGTCATCATATTGCTCCTTTTCCAAAGTCTCATTAGGCTCCGTTCCCGAGATGCCTGCCCAGTCTTGTGGAGAGATCAAAGCCAGCGAACAAGGGTCAGATCAGCGGTAGATATTGGCTGGAACCCCGAGAGAAAAAAATAAATCCACGAACTTTTTGGTAACTACATTATTATTCTTTACGTATGGACAATTTAAGAAAAATAGGTTTGATAAGAATACATGAAAGTCATATATTTGTACTGCGGAAAATACATTTTAAGCAAATGAAGATCATCGCAGTATATACTCAACTTAAGCATTTGAGAAATAAGGCCTGAAAAAAAAATTCAGGCCTGAACGGGAATCGAACCCATGACCTCTGCGATACCGGTGCAGCGCTCTAACCAACTGAGCTATCAAGCCAACTGGGAGCTGGTCAATTGTGAGTTCGTTATATACCCGTAGATGGAGAAGGTGTGATAAGAATACATGAAAGTCATATATTTGTACTGCGGAAAATACATTTTAAGCAAATGAAGATCATCGCAGTATATACTCAACTTAAGCAGTTGAGAAATAAGGCCTGAAAAAAAATTCAGGCCTGAACGGGAATCGAACCGATGACCTCTGCGGAAAATACATTTTAAGCAAATGAAGATCATCGCAGTATATACTCAACTTATATATATATATATATATATATATATATATATATATATATATATATATATATAGACATATACTCAACTCAAATGTATTTTCCGCAGTACAAATATATGACTTTCATGTATTCTTATCACACCTTCTCCATCTACGGGTATATAACGAACTCACAATTGACCAGCTCCCAGTTGGCTTGATAGCTCAGTTGGTTAGAGCGCTGCACCGGTATCGCAGAGGTCATGGGTTCGATTCCCGTTCAGGCCTGAATTTTTTTCAGGCCTTATTTCTCAACTGCTTAAGTTGAGTATATACTGCGATGATCTTCATTTGCTTAAAATGTATTTTCCGCAGTACAAATATATGACTTTCATGTATTCTTATCACACCTTCTCCATCTACGGGTATATAACGAACTCACAATTGACCAGCTCCCAGTTGGCTTGATAGCTCAGTTGGTTAGAGCGCTGCACCGGTATCGCAGAGGTCATGGGTTCGATTCCCGTTCAGGCCTGAATTTTTTTCAGGCCTTATTTCTCAACTGCTTAAGTTGAGTATATACTGCGATGATCTTCATTTGCTTAAAAATAGGTTTGTATCGCAAAAAGTAAGAATGTTTGGAATTAAAAAAATTCCTTCCTTATAGACAACTGAAATGTAACTTTGCATGGAATTCTTAATTCGTTTCCAGGTGCATTGTGACATGGTATCAGTGGATCAGGCCTGAACTCTCATCGCTCGGTTTTCAAACAGTGACGCTAAAAACTGGATGGATGACTCTTGAGACTGGTGGTATGACAGTATTCAGCCCGCAGGAGAAACCGCTGACCCGTCATACAACGCAGACATGATCTCGCCAGCGTTCTGGCTGGTCAGTGGCAGTGAGATTAAGATCAAGATGACTCTGGACACACTCTTCTATTGGGAACAACAGGGAACTGTCTAAGCGGGAAGACGTTCCGCTCAAAAATGACCAGCAATGGTGACTTCAGAAACGGTTCAGTTTGGTCCAATGGTTTGTGCCTGGGAAAATACAATGTTCTATATGGAGGGCAATACCAAACAACCGAGGGTTTCGGGCAGACTTCACGCGGCAGTGACTTGCAAGGTGCTGATGAGGTCGGCTTCTGATGTGGCTGAAAACGGAGCAGTTCTGTGATCATGATTGGAGGAAGCGGTGCTGATTGTTCAGGTGCCGATCACGGAATTGGGACAACGGTGGCAAAACTTGCTTCTTTTAAAATCAAAGAAGATAACAAGAGTGAATCTGACTTTTGTAGCAACGCATGGGACTCGATAACTAAAAGTTACTCATTGAATTTGTGGATTCGTTAAAGCATGCACTCCTTTTAAAATCGTGACGCGTTGAAATTGCTGTTTAAATTATACGTGAAGCGTGAATTTTTCCAAAATTCGTGCATAAAACGTAATCAGAACTACCCTCTGAACACAAATGTCTTAGATCCGAGTTGCTTTTCATTGTAGTGAGATAAATACATGTTATTTTCAGTTTGTTTTTGTTTTGCTTTGTTTTCTTTTCTTCGAATGCATGAACTCAAACATAAAATGATCTTTTTTATTCAGCAAAGTAAGTAGTTTTATAAAAGGCCTTATTGATTGTAATGCATCTAGTTTTAAAGAAGTGCGAAAGTCTAAATAGCTATAATAGGGCGTGCTTTGATTTTGATCGTTATATTTTTTCAGTTATAGGCATCTAGATCCTTAGGATAATTTTTCAGACGTTAACCTTGTGTAATTGTTAGCTTGATGGCCGCAAGTTTTTCAGTTTTTAACTGGCTGTCGTCACCCTCTATAAATTAAGTTGACAAATACATACATAATGACAAGTAGATCTCATTTCCTAATAAAAAAGCATATGTGACCAGGTGACAGCCAGACGCATGCGCAAAAAATCACCTAGTCGATAAGAATTGACACTGCTCTCGCAGGGCGACAATTCTTTCTATATCTATCGCTTTTGACTGTTGTCATCGTCGATTTGAAGAATTTGAGTATTCTTCCGCAAAAATCCAAGAGAGGTTACTCTTCTTGCACAAATAATCACATATTTGTTTGCCTCTTCTATAAGAAAGAGGCTACGAACTTGATATGTAAGAGCCAACACAACCGTTGCCCGTAAAACGGCCAAAATTAGCAGTTAGAGAAAATTGACAAATTTTAATCGTTAGCCGTAAAGAAGGTTAATTGTTTTGATATTTCTGATGACTTCAAGGGAAAGATATAAACCGTAAGCCGTAAATTGGCCAACATCATAACCGTTAGCTGTAAAAGCCACCAGCCCATTGAGACCCTCATTTACGAGTATTTCGGTTTTATAGAGATCTCCTCTTCTTTTGGCCTGGTGAAAAACCTATACTTGCGTCATAAAAGGTTAAAGTGTTTACTTATTGCACTGCACAGTGCGACCTAACGGCTGAAAATCCTTGTTGACGAGGATAGCGTGGCATGCGCAGGCTACACCAGAAGGACAGCTTAAGGAGATAGCCCAAAACAGAGTAAAACACGGCCAGTTTTGCATGTATCTTTGCTCCACTGGCCGTAAAGAGGATAAAATTAATTTCACGAGTACTTAACATCACAATCAATAAAGAAGTTGGGCAATAAAGAATTTGCGAGTATTTATTTTTCGCCTCCATGCACATTAGGTAAGACCGTTGTGAATAATTTTGTTAATAATTTTTCATAATTGAAACTTCCCTTTGCAATTCGACTCAATCTTCTTTATTCTTTGCCGACCTCATCCTATTTAGGGTAAAATTTTACCCATTTCAATTATTTTATCTCACCAAATTAACATTTGTTTTGAGGTTTCTCGTGCTTTAAAGGTAACTTTTTCATACATTCTAAGGAATGATGACGCAGCTCTTCAAAAACGCTCAGCTTTTGTGACAGAAAAATATTACCAAACAAATAATTGCAATTAAAATGCATATGCACTTCGAACGTCATTTGCTAACCGCTTCCGATTATCTTGGATTGGTTAGCCAGTGAGCATCTGATGGAAATGTAGACACGATCAGCTGTTCAAATGATCTTGCTCTTTGGGTATGTTTTTAGCTCTGGATGCCCTTAGATAACTTTGCTTTGATCTATATAGATGGGTAGGTTTCTATAGAAACTGTGGTGCTGCGTCGGCGAGGTAACATGACAAGATAATTTTGGTTTTATCAACTTAGTTGACAATGTAAATTGGCCAACGTGAACAGATACCAGTGACGCTTTTATAGGTACTTTCATTGCACGAACCGTAAGCGGCTGATATTTGAAACCAATTGAAACATCAGTAGTCAACAGCTTGAAAAAATGCACGCGTATACTTTACACTGGTTATTAACCTGCAGTGCAGTGTAGGTTATAGGCCTCCATTGCATGGAGACATCTACCAACCCATTACCTCTACGGACAGAACATATCACAGATTTACTGAATCTTTGCCAGTAGTATAGCGCGTCTGACTAGCAATTCCCGCGCGGCCTGGGTCCGAGTTTGAGTAATAATTTATTCATGCCATGTAAGTACACGTGTTAGGGTTATTAGATAATTATATTCATGACGTGTAGGTACACGAGGGTAAAAATTGATTATTTAATGAGCGAATGTCCTTGTCGGCCATCTTTGTTATTAAAGATAAGGGTTGGTTTGATTTATATATGGAACGGTAGCGTAAAAATCATCCATGTGGGATACCTATTTGTGTGATGCGCATGTGCAATCTTCTGATTAGAAATGTACGCATGCGCAATGCTTTAGAGCCAGTCCCTATGTGGTATGAATGTCACGAAATGTCCTATGGCTGGTACTTATGTGGTGTAAGACGTCACAAAATGTTACGTGTGACGTCATCTGCCCAGACTTGCCCACCCAAGCTAAATCCCAAGAGAACATACGGTCTAAACTTAGGACTTGCTCAAGAGTTGTCTAGTATTGCTTAAGACTGTCCGAATCTCTAGGGGTTAGGATTTATTATTTAATTTGAAGTCGTAAGTAGAAGGAGTCATAAACATGCCTGTTTTTCAATATCCCTACGATTTTACGTGTGCATGCAAAACATGTAAATCGTGTATCAAATATAAAGAAATTATGGAAGAAGCGGCATGGAATGTCAAGATTAGGAACATAAGAAAAGCGTATGTAGAGAAACGTATGGAAGAGATTACAAAAAGATTACGAAATTTAAGTCCAAAAGATTCAGCCCAAACTTGCCCAATCTCCCAAGAGGGACCTGTCAATCAAGATCATATATTTTCCTTATAAAAGTGGAGTCGTTGTAGCAGTCAAATCACATTTCTTACTCCCAGAGTGTAAAGCAAGCATCAAGAAAGCAAGATGGAAGATAACAAGACTAAGAAGACATCAAAGAGGGTTCACCCTTATGCCAAGAAAGAGACTTTGAAGAATAAGAAAGAATGGGCTAAGAACAAGTTGAAAGGTAGTCTCGTTATAGATGCACTGCCTATGAAGAACCCAGACTTTGTTGCTAAAGATGTGAAACTACCCAAGTTCGAAGTGGATTATATGAAACCAGAAGTCAAGTCATCTAAGCAAACATCTCCCCTGAAAGAGTTGAACCAGCTGGTGGAAAGTGTTCAGAATGACCCATCAACCCTGGAGAAGACTGAAGTAATGGAAGAAGGAGAAATCGTACCTGGCGTAGAAGGTACAGGTACGTTTCATTATTCTTCTCTGCAAGAATTGTTGGACAGTGTGGAAGTCAGTTATCCATGTCCGATTCACCAGACCATGATGGACGTATTGAAATCTAAAAAAGAAGATTGTGACGATGTATTCCTACGTTGCTCGTCCGCCCGTTGCCCAGTATTTTGTAATCTCAGTGATTACAACCGTTATTACTATGAATGTCAAAGACAGGGTCACCCCTGGTTCACCCTGGACAGAATCGACAAGATGGTGTGCGAATGTGGAATGACTCCCACATTGTCTTTGACTCAATCAGAAACAAATTATGGCAAAATGTATTTGCGATGCAGTCGACATAACTGTGATCTTTTTACCTGGTGGCGATTTAAACCCAACAAGAGGTCAGTGCAAATTCTTACGGATGGATGTGAATGATTCATTTCAGGACTAGATGTCAAGATGACATTTGCTGATTTATTAGAAGCCCTTTTTCCTTTACCTCAAAGAAAGTAATAAGAGTCAAATGTATTAATTTTTTAGGCATAGTGTTCATTCAAACTTTTCTTTCACCAGATGTAAAAATACACATGTTTTTTAGTTGTAATTCCAAGTTTTGTTAATTTTTTTTGTAGATGGGATAAGTACAGACCATCTTGAAATCGCACGGTTGATGGGTAGAAACACAAAGCTAGATACATTGTCTATGGACGATCATGTCGAAATCGCTTGGTTGATCGGTATGCCTAAGTTTAGAAAATTAGCTAGACGCTTAGGATTGTCGGATAAAGACTTAGAATGTATTGCTTGTGATGTACAGTTTTTAGAAGATAATATGGATAAATAAATAAAAGTTGTACCACCAAAAGCACTGTGTCATTTGTCTGTGTCAATCATGAGGCGTGTAAGACGGTCACTGATTAAAAGAAAAAAACGCAATCAACGTGGGGGTGCTTCTGTGAGTAGGGTTAAGAAAATTCTTCGTAGAGGTCCCTCTCTTACCGATAAATTAGCTTACGCAGCAAGTGTGTTGTTATCGGGTCCTGCATCAGGTTTTGGAACACTTGGTAAACTTCTGGGAAAACAGGCTTTAAAAGGCATTATGGATAATGTCAAGCATTATAAAAAGGGTCGGCGATGAATAAAAATCACCAGTTCATCATGCTTACCTCGTGGAGTCAATGGCTATGCTACTTGCATTATCGAGTAGTGTCGTGGCTTTGTGATCGCATCCCACATATCGTCTTCGAAGAGGATGAGCCGCATAAAATCCCTTACCAATGGGTTCCCGAAGACATGGAAGTTGAGGTGTTTAAATTTGTCGTGAAACCACACCTACATCCACTACACGACCGTATCTTTCATTTGATGACGTTTATGAGATACTATGATGGGAAGTATACATATAAGACGTGGAATCAATTGTATACGCAGTACCTTCATAAGTATTGGGTCACCTACCATTGTTTCAAACTTTGGTGTCATTTATCATGGTTAAGAACATTAAGAAAGATGTCAAGGACGACTTGTATGACGAACCCGGTGTCGTCGGTAGTTTGGGTGGTGTGGCACCGTATGCCAAAGCTCAAAAGATCTCTATTGCTCAAGGTAAAAAAGAATTAGAGAAAAAATTGGCGTACACGCTTCACAAACCCAGACGTCGACGAGGAGAATTTTTACCTGTGGTGGTGTTCGACATTGATCAACAATGGGTAGCAGATCTGATCGAAGTACAGACCCTATCCAAACAGAACAAGGGATACCGATACGTATTGGTCGTGATCGATGCCTTTTCCAAATACGCGTGGGCCCGGCCGATTAAAAAGAAAACAGGAAAAGATGTGACGGATGCATTTGCAAAAATACTCAAGGAAGCCAAAGGAAGGAAACCTCAGACGTTACAGACAGATGCAGGCAAAGAATTTTACAATCAGACCTTTCAATCATTGATGAAAACACAGGAGATTCATCACTTTTCTACTCATGGAGATGCCAAAGCCAGTATCGTCGAACGATTTAATAGAACCCTTAAATCGAAATTGTATCGCTATTTCACGGCTGCCAACACACTCAAATATGTAGACATATTGCCCAAACTTGTCAATCAATACAATCGCACCTATCACAGGAGTATTAAAACCACACCAGCTAAAGTCACCACATTCAATCAGACTAAGAAAGAAAAAAAGCCTGCATTTAAAGTAGGCGATAAAGTCCGATTGAATAAAAAATTTAGACCGTTTAAGAAAGGGTATCTACCAGGATGGACTGAAGAAGTGTTTCAAGTTCGTAAAGTCGTACCCGGAATGGTAACGACCTATAAAGTGCAAGAATTGGATGACACGCCCTTAAAAGGCACATTTTATGTGTGGGATTTGCAAAAAGTACATGTAGATGAAGCGACTTATTTTCGAGTGGAAAAAGTATTAAAGAGACAAAAGGATAAATTGTTTGTCAAGTGGAAAGGGTACCCTAGCAAATATAACAGTTGGATTAATAAAAAAGATTTAAAGTGAATTGTGTGTTTGTGGTGATCGCATCATGAGAGGAGGAAGTTTGAGACGCTTTAAAGTGTATGTGCCAAATGAACAAGGAGGTGGTGGTCTCATGCGCTGGCAGACCCCCTCACCTTATGCCCCACCACCTTTTATCGCATCCTGGGGTGATCCTCAAATAGGTGCCGGAGTCAAAGACATGGCTAAAGATTTTTTGAAAGGTGTAACAGGAGGCCTTAAAAGCAGTGTCAAAAAGCGTTCGTTATCAGAAGTGCCGCGAGGTATAAAGAGAGGGGCTTCCCAAGCGCTCAAGAACGAATTGAAGAGAAAAGTTGCCAAGAGGTTGAACGATATTTTTGGAGAATAAAACATGGTCCGCATCAGCACCGTACGTCAAAGTGATCCTATCATTGGTGTAGGCACAACATCACCGACAGATCCTGTGTCTTCCATCTTAAAAAGGTATAAAGGGAGAAGAAGAAAACAACAGCAACGAGGAGGATTTCTCACAAGTCGTATAAAGAAAATAGGAACACGACAACGTGTGCATAAACGCAGAAGACGTTGAAACAGACACATCACCATGTCTATCAAAGGGGCAGAGCAGAATTCAAGTCTAGATCTCTTTAGAATACCACCTACAGATCTTTCTACGGTAAAGTACCGATATGTCAAAATACCACCTCAGACATCTAGTATTACTCCTATCCAAGTGTACGTGGAACGACAATCAGATCTCATCGATCTTTCGAGAAGTTTTGTCCAACTGGATTTGGGTTTCAAAACCACAGAAAATGCCAGTCTCACAGCACGCGCAAACAATGTGGGTGTGATGACTTCACCAGCCAACAATATTGCACACACCCTCTTCAAGCAAATCAATTTCAGAGCCAATGGTACCTTACTCACCGAACAAGTAGACATGTACCATCTTAAAGCTTTCATACAGACCATCCTTAATTATGACAGGAATGATGGAGAGACGATACTCGAACCAGCTGGATGGCGGAACGAAATTGATTCTCCTGTAACCTACACCGCTGCAAATGTCAAGATGGATGATGACGCGTATACAGCTCTTTCCATAAATCATCAAGAAAGCATCAAGAGACAGAGAGCAGATGCAACAGATTACTATGCAGGAGGAAAGAGGAGAATCTTGAGAATGAAACCGTTTATAGACGCGTTTCACCAAGGAAAATGGATCGTCCCCAAAACTCTTTTGGAATTGGAATTTTATCTGAATCCAGCAGCTTTATTCATGAATGGAGAAGCCAATCCACCCAGTGAGGAAGTCCGAGTCAACCCGGAGGATATTAAACTTACCTTCTTTCTATGTCTGGTGTCCCTAAACCCAGCCGTCTACATGAGCATGATGAGTATGATGACCAAAACCCCAACCAAGTATCCCATGATCCGTACCGAGATGAGACAGTTTCCCTTAGACAATGGGGCCACTTCTAAAGAAATCAACAACCCATTCAATGGAAAGGTGCCCCAAAGAGTCATCATTGGTATTCTGAAAACTACTGCATTCAATGGTCAATACAACGAAGACCCCTTGGCCTTTGGAAAATTTGGGGTGGAATACATCAAACAAATTGTGAATGGAGAAGAATACCCATACGAGACTTTGGAACTCAACACGGCTAATGGTCAAAAAGACTTGGTGGGTTATCACCGATTTCTGGATGCTACTGGCTGTCTGTACAGAAATGCAGGAAACATGGTGCGATTCAAAGACTGGGGTCATGGAAAGAATTGCACGCTGTTTGCGTTTTCCAATGTGGCCAATGGAAGTCACGATGACCCGGTTCTTCTACCTAAAAATGAAGGCTTCATCAACATTCACATTAAATGTGCAGGGCAAGCAAGTCAGAAAACGGTGATCGTTTATGCTGAATATGAAGGCATTATGGAAATTGATGGCATTAAAGGAGCTACCACGATGGAAGTGCATTAGTGATGGAGTTTGTGTGGCTTACTACGAATCAACTCAACGCTTTAGCGGATAGCGATCCAGAACTCCGCAAGTACTTTGTGAGTGCTTTAGCCTGTGACGAACTACCCGAGTCGCCTGAACGTGTGAAACCGAGAGCTTACATTGTCAATACCCACCCTGCAGACAAACCTGGGGAACACTGGATAGCTGTGTGGACCGAACACGATAGCTGTGAAATTTTAGATAGTTATGGTTTAGATTTAACCACCTATGAATTTCTGACACCATTCATTGTATGGTTAAACCGATGGCCTTACGTGCGTAAAAATACTCGAGCATTACAATCTGTAAAAACCGCAAGTTGTGGAAACTATGCCATCATTTATTTAATGTGTAAAGCAAGACGCAAGAGTATGGATGAGTTTTTTTCCATGTTTTCTAAAAAGGATTATGTAGGCAACGATGATAAAGTAGGCGACATGTTAGAAGACATCATTCAATCGTTAATAAAATAAAAGGAATGAAATAAAATCGTGTCACTTTTGTGTAACTCGCTTTTAGCAATCATCCCTTGCGAAATGGCTTTTGGAATTCCTAGGAATTCCTAGGATTTTCCTAGGAATTCCTAGGAATTTATTCCAAGGAATTCCTAGGAATAAAGGTGTGAATTTTCACGGTAAATTCGGACTGGGAATTCCTAGGAATTCCCAACCATAACAACTCTGGTTCTAAAAACCTAGAAATTCCTAGAAATTCCCAGAAATTCCCAGAAATTCCCAGAAATTCCCAGAAATTCCAAGTTTATAGCCAACAGGACTTGGAATTCCTAGGAATTCCTAGGAATTCCTAGGAATTCCAACTCAGAGAACCAATGACTTTCCCTGAAAAGCTGTAAATCTAAAAAATTCCTAGGAATTTCCGGGAATTTCTGGGAATTTCTGGGAATTTTTGGGAATTTTTAGGAATTTTTAAGAATTACTGGGAATTTTAAGCAAAAATTTGAGGCTAATGATATAAAATAAATACTTTAAATTAAAAAAACCCAGCTAAAATTCAAGTATTCAATGAAATTTATTTAGAAGCTTAATTTAAGGCTTACATGTAAAATATTTTTGATTAATTATTAACATCAATGTGTGGTAATATTAGGATGGAATTTGATTTATTTTTCTTTTCTTGAAAACTTCATACGGATTAATCCTCATTACAGCTATTCATATAAAATAGTTCTAATCAATCATTAAATTTGGTTTGACACAAATTGTGAATAAAATCTGTTGATTCGTTTCCATAAAATACAATATCTTAAGTTATATTGGAAAACCAAGCACTCTTGGGAGTGAAGGGGCTAATTACAGACAAATAAAATTGATTTTTTGATTAAAATCTTGTTTTAACCGTAACAATAAATTAGAATGAAGTTATCCTAAACTGCAAACTTAGCTGCTGTTTGTACTGTTTGTATTTTTTTCCTGGGCTCACAATGAGTTGGCCTTGAATGAGGTTGTCAACAAGATCCTTGACCATTTTGTATCTGGATTCCTTGACATCTGAATTTGAAAAAAAATAATATATTAAAATATGTATATTTAAAGCTCAGACCAGGCTTTTAAGATGGCTATGAGGAAAAGGGCATTCATTGGATTCTCAAATTGAGAAATCTCTGTTATATTGAGTGACTTTCATATTGGAGTTAGTACATCTCTCTCATGGATTTTACTAAAAAAGGGCTGAATACATTATTTTGTTTTTACCAAGGAGGGCTTCTTTATGTACTATAAGGTTTGTTTAATAACAGTTCCTATTTTGAATCTTGAATGTTCCCAAACGTGACTAGAGGAATCTTGAAACCTTACTGATAGGTTTATTTCATTGTAAAGCATAATAAGCTTAAGAAACTGCGGCATGCAAGTGACCGATTCGATTCTCAGAATTATTCTAGTTTCAGTTGCGCCGAGCGTTATGTAAGCTTAATTCAACCCGCTACATCTATTCTTTTATAAGATTTTGATCACGTAACGAATATCGCAATTTTTACTCACCACAAACTTTCAAAATCGTAGCTTTACAGACGGCCATTCGACCCTTGTTTGTACCAGTCAACATGTCAAATGTTGCCCCTTCTTTTAACTCCACGGCGCCAACGACTTTCTTTTCTTTTACAACACTCACGCTATTCTCGTTTTCCCATTGAACCACAATAAAAGCTATCTTTAGAAATGTTATATTAAGCAAAACAGTTGAGAAAAGCGATCAACCGATGAAAAGTACATTCAAAGATGAGCGCCAAATGGAGTCTTCTTTGTTTCCGATCACGGGCATGATCACGTGGATCTTTTAGGACTTGTCATTGGCTAGCAGAGTGAATCCGCTGGCTTGCCGATTGCAGTGTTAGGAGAAGTGCCCAACTACATTCTGACTTCTCCGACCGGTTCTCTGCTTCTAGAAGATGGATAGCTTGGTGATATAAATAAAGATGTGAGCTCACTCTATCTAGAAATAATCGACAAGAATCGATCGTATTACAAATGCTCGTTTTGTGGCCGAAAGTTGTCGAGGAAACAAAGACTCGAAACTCACTTGAGTTGTGTTAATGGCAAAGGTGAGAAATAACACAAGCCAATCACAGTTTTGAATGCGACTACAAATCGTCTTTTACCCTCATATTTATAAAAGAAGGATACCACATTCGGAAGTATAAGAGATACATAGATGATCCCAGTGTACCAGTACCTAAATCTACAAAGCTTGACCGTAGAAAGCGTTCAGCAACACGTTCCAACACCGCCATCTCGATTCCTCAGTCAGTCGTTTCCACTGAACTTAAAGCAGTATTGACAACAGAGTAGAGTGCGTCTTACAAAGGAGAAACATTTGTACAAGAGACAGAAGTAGCTATATGCGATTACAGAGGTGCGTTGGAACTCTGGTCCACAAATAGTTATGCACTGCCCGAAGTATAAAACAATTTTGTTGATAGCTGACAGACAGAGAAGAACAACAAGTAAACTTAAGAGCTGTTATTATTGAAGTGTGACTAGCACTTTTCATTTTTATATAAAGAAGGACTTGTAATTTGCACCAAAAATAAAAAGATGTAATGTTTTTTGGGAGATCAGTGATTGGGACATTTAAGAAATTAAGTTATGAAAGGAAACTTAGTTGGTATTTCTCACTACTAACAAGTCTTGTTGACAAATATTTTCAGATCAGAGTTTCAAATAAAGTAAATTGAAGATGTCATATAAAAGGTGTTTTTCCTCAAAGGGAGCATTGACTACCTCTGTCTTGTCTGCATGCCAAATGTTTGCAAAGTGTGTGGATGATCCACAAGTATTGGAACTCTTACAAAAATGTTTTGTAAGAATAAAAACAGCAAAACAAATTACAGCAATTAGTCATGAAAATAGAGCAAAACACTGAAAAAAGAGGAGCAACAACAATCATGAAAAAAGAAAGATTAATTAGGTGTTGAATTTGTTTGTCTAAGGCATGAAATTTCGACTAAAAGTATTGTCAACAAAAAGTCTCTGACAGAGTTGGAGGCAACTGAGCTTGACTGTTCTAAGATTTTCTAACAAAGGCAACCAGTAATGTAGGTTAGGGAAGTAAGATAACAATGTAATTATTGTTAATTATTGTGGAAGTTGGCAATTTCCATTTAACATAACTGACAGCTGGTTCATGAGAAAATCCATATTAATGTAAAGATTTACTAAAACTTAGTTTGAGTAATAAATTTCATGATCTTTGAGTTATAAACATGTACATGTATGTATATCTCTTGGTAAGTTTTGTATAGCATACCTTTTATTGAGCCAAAGTTTTAAGCCTCTGAAATTACTCTTTTTCTTAAAACCTTCACATTCAAGGTATTGAGAATTTCCTAGAATTTATGTGGACCTCAGGGTATTAAAATTGCCTCAAATTCAATTCCCAGAAATTCCCAAGAGTTCCACACTTCTTAAATTATAGGTAGTTTGTAAAGCTGAGAATTCCTAGGAATTCCTAGGGATTCCAAGTCCTCACAAAACTGGAGTCTTTCTTTCCCAGAAATTCCAAGTAATTCCAAGCTTTTTAAATCAGAGCTAATTTGCATAGTTGGGAATTTTTGAGAATTCCTAGGAATTCCTAGGAATTCCTAGGAATTCCCAGAAATTCCCAGAAATTCCCAGAAAACTGGGAATTCAGTTTGCAAGGGTCATTTGCATAATTGGGAATTTTTGAGAATTCCTAGGAATTCCCAGAAAACTGGGAATTCAGTTCGCAAGGGATGTTCAAGTGTGTGGAACCAGGATTTTCGTTCAAATCCCCTTCCAATATTTTGATTGTGGGCCCTACAAGTTGTGGAAAAACCACCTTTCTCCATCACCTACTTTTGGAAAATTTAGACCTCTTTGACCAAAGACCGATCCGCGTGCATTACTGTTATGGATCCTGGCAAAATAAGTTTGACGACATGCAACGCCATGGCATAGAATTTTTTAAAGGAGTGCCTACCCACGACGATTTAACAACATGGTTTGGAGATAAACGAGGGGGTATTCTTGTCTTGGATGATCTCATGTCGGAGGGAGGAGATGACAGAGAAATACTTAATCTTTTCACACAATATTCTCACCACATGAATGTCACCGTGTGTTATCTCTGCCAAGACATGTTCCCTCAAGGAAAATATGCCAAAACCATCTCTAGGAATGCGCAATACATTATTGCCTTTAAAAATCCTAGAGATAAAGTGGCGTTGCGCACCTTACTGCTACAGATATACCCGACCAAGTGGCTACCTGTTATGGATATATATAATGCATGTACGGACAGACCCTATGGTTATTTGTTATTTGACGTACACCCTGCAAGTAGAGATTCTACGAGACTTTTAAGTCACTTGTTACGACACGAAGGGTGTGTACGCTGTTACAGAGAGAAATAAATAAGAAAGATGCCTGGTTATAAGCGTAGTATGCCCACAACCCGAAGGAGAAGAAGAGTGAAAAGAAGACTAACCAAAAGAAGACAAAAAGGAGGTATCCTACCATTAGCGGCACTCATTCCAGCCCTCATTGCTGGAGGTAAAGCATTGGGTTTAAGTGCCCTTGGAGGAGCTGCATCGTTTGGGGCTAAAAAAGGCCTAGAAGCTCTTACAAAGAAAAAGCGATGATTAATAGTTTCAAGAGAAATGTGGATTTTTTAAAATCTATTTTACAAGAGAAAAATAGAAAGCGTCGTATGGAAAAATTACTTCACGCTAGTAAAGATCAAATCAATGCCGTCAGTGAATTCACGTTGAACATGTTGAAGAAAAAGATACCTTTATCACCGCCCACCGTTGCCAAACTCAAGAAATATAGAGTGATGTTGAGAGAGTTGGGTAAACGGAGGAACTCTTTAAGAAAGCGGCGTCAATTACTTGTGAATCAAACAGGCGGTAGCTTTTGGAGTGGTATGAACGACGCGTTCTGTCAGTGTTTCAAGAGATCATGACTGTCACCGTGCAAGAGGGTATAAACGAAGTGGACACGGGTATAAAGTTTGATTTGCAATTCAACTACGACGACGACGACAGTGACTATAAGGATTCAACCGAGTGTAGACTCACAATAACTCAACTGTTTCGGTGGTTGCGTATGCGTGTGGTGGAACCCTTGTGGCGATTATGGAGACGTTCTTAATGGTGAAACCCGATGAGTTTCGAGCTTTGGTAGATTATTACAAGGGAAAAATTACTGAAAGTACTCTTCTGGACAAAGCCGCACGCGTGGCCGCCGAAGCAAAACTGTTATTAGAAGATACATCTACTCCTGCTGCTTTAAAAGAACCTGTGGTAAAAGAATTGTTAATGCAAGAACGCAAGCTTACTGACAAATTGAGACAGATTCCTATCGCCGGTGGTGTAGAACCTCCACCTCGAGACGATGATGGTAATCTCATGGAGGGGTTGCAAGAGGGATTGTTAAAAGAACTCATTAAATCCATAAATATGAGGGGACAAGCCGCCGTACCTCAGATGACACTCAAGAGGGAACCTGTCACACCTGTGGGGATCAAGAACGAACACGTCACCCCTGCGAAACCGGGAACGTCCAAGATTCCTTTTCTCACAGCTCCATCCCAAAAGATACAAAAAACGAAACGAAAACTTCCTGTTCCCACACCGCAAAAGCATCGCACGGAGTTGGAACGACTCAAAGAATTTGGTATCTGGGAACCTTGGGAAAAGAGAGGTTACGACCCGTATCAAGTGTTTGAAGATGACGAAACGCCAAAGTCGAAGAAAGGCAAAGGGAGGGGCAAGAACCGTCCTAGTTAAGGCTAAAAGGAAACGACAGAGAGGAGGAAAATTGATATTCAGAAATGGATTTCAAAGTTAGGTGTCGAGTTTCATTGGCCCGGATACCAGTATATGGGTCCAGGTACAAAATTAGCCAAGCGATTAAAACGTGGTGATCCAGGAATTAATCGTCTTGATAGATTAGCCAAACAGCACGATATTGATTACAGTAAAGCTAAATCACTCGCTGACAAACATATTGCAGATCGTAAGATGGTAGCCGGAATCGATAAGTTTCCAGGCAAGAAGAGTTTAACCGAGCAAATTGTGAAGCGAATCATGCAAGCTAAACTTAAAACAAAATTGTAACGCCTCTACAATGATGAAATAAAACTTGTGAAAATGCAACACAGTGTGTGTCTCCGGTTCATTTGTAGTTGTGTCGTTATCGAGAGCACATCATGTCAGGTGATACTTTTTACTTGACGTTACCCAGTAACGATGGGAGTCTGAAATATTTTCCAGACAACAAAAACAATTCTTGGAAAAATCGATTAGACAAACGCATCGATTTAGAAGGAGAGTGGGAAGTGGGATTGAGTAGTATTTCGCTTCCACACGATTCTAAGGTGTCCAGTTACCTCAAAGGATTAAAAGACGATGATGTCTTGCTAACCACAGGACGAGTTAGTAGCCACTGGGGATATACAACATAAAGTGACTTACAATGTCACGTATGGAGACATCAAACAACATCGTATCGAGACAGTTCACGATTTACTCAAATCCTTGTTTGATGAAGAACGTTTAAAATGTATTATGAATATGGGCTCGGCGTTTGGGAGTCATTTTTCTTCAGGACACAGTGCACAATTTGAAGTGATTGCGGATGAGGATAAAGAAACGATTACTGTAACAGCAGACATGGTAAAATCGACTGATATAACTCATCAAGAAGTTCGTGACGGTCTCTATTTTGAGTTACCTCGAGACATGTGTGAGTTGTTTGGTTGGACGAAAAAAACAACAGTTCCTTATCGTCGTATTGTTAGTGGTCCTATTGAAGAGAATTGTAATGTATCACGACCGGCGCATAATCTCACAGTGACCAAACGTGGTACGGTGTGGAGTTATGATAGGAGGCTTACTACATCCAGTTTGGCGTATTACAGATATGAGATCCCATGGAAAGACCGATTTGCGGAGAAATATCATAGATTTCTTCTTAGCGATCTGAACTGGACCTTTATCAATACTAGGAGAAGTACCTACTTAAATTTACCTTACCCACGAACCTTGTATATGTATTCCTCGCTTTGTGCTCCAGTACGCGTGGGAGATCAGACGACTGATCTTATACGTCAAATACACTACCAACCAATCTTGGAAGGAAATTATTATTACGAACCCAAGCAGATTCATTACATCAAGTTACGTAAGAATCACATCGATGTGGTGGAAACACAGATGAGTGAGTCGGAAAGTAATAATTTGGCTCAGTTTACAGACGGCGCTTCTATAGTCACATTGCATTTTAGACGAGTGAGATAACATGTTTAACCAAAAAGAGGCAGCCAGAGGCTGTCTGTCTGAAGCCGCCGCCGCCAAAAACCGAAGCCCAGGAAAAGAAGAAGAGAAAGAAACGCAAACGGATCATACATGGGAAGATAAAAAAGAACTCCAATTAAAAGAACTGATACGTAACGTGGAGGAAAGAACTTATTTTTCAAAGAAATGGCTTGATAATATTGAACAACATAGAAAGCGTTCAGTGTAGTGTTTTTTGTTAAGATGTAGACACTAAAGATGCCGCGAGTGTATTCATGTTGATGCCGCAAATATAAATTATGCATGATTTCTCCAGAAAAACAAATCGAAGAAACATGAAGGGATTATTATGAAAAGTTACGAAAAGTAGTACGCCTCACCGAAATGGAAGTGGTCACCCAAGGGATTCAAGAATTAACCGTTTACTTTAAGAATTAACAAACACGTCATGAAAACTTTTTTAAAACTTTGTTTTATTTAAAAAATAATTTAAAGAATGTTCGCTTTGAGTGTCAATGTTTTTTTTTTGTTTTGTTTTGTTGTTTTTTTTCTATAAAAGCAACAAGTCCATGTTCTCCAAATCTTGTGCATCCAGTCGCGAATATCCGTAAGGATAAGACTTAAAACCGTGCGAATGATCTAAAACTCGCTTGTCGAACACGAGTTGATACGACTTAGTCTGAGTCTCAGTCTTGATTTTTTTCAAAGTGGGGTTTCTGACAAAGTGGGTCGGGTTGACTACCAGCGTTTTTCTTTGTTCATCTAACGGGTGAAGAACCTCATCCAAAATATTTTGGCGGATGATGTCGTAATTTAGCTGTTTGGCACCACGTACATTCAGCGAGAATCCCTTTACTTTGCACACCACTTTACCATTCTTTGTTTGATACCCATAGTTCTTCGCACCTGCGGAGATGAATTCTACAATAAAGTCGCCATTGTCAAGCTCGTTGGTCATGTCGCCGAGGTAGTCGCCAAGCTCGATTTCTGTCTGCCCCAGTTTCCATGTATATATGACCGAGTCTGTATCGTAATATAAGACTCGGTCACCCAACTTCTCCAACGATTCGTACAATTTAAGGCGGGCCAAACAGGTGGTAAATGCTGCGATGAAAATATTAGTATTGCTGTCACGATTCTGTGAACTCAAAAGGGTTGTTTATTGTGCGAACTCGACTGCCGCCACGTGTGTATTCGTTGTCTCCTAAGTCTTCTAAATATAAAGATGTTCATCGGCCCAGTGGCGTGACCGTGTAACGCAATATCACGACATCTTCCCCTTTTTACAAAGTTTATCTTCAAAAGTTAATTAATACCTAATGTTCGGTTTCGATCACTGTTCAAATCACATAAAATCGATAAAACATTGTTCTTCATTGAAATCATAAAAAGATAGAAACAGAACCCAACAACTATTTAGCGGCTCAATCATTCAATGTTCAGTTCATATGGTAATCCTGATGCCACAAAGGCGGTCGACGTCTGCGTTCTGATCGACGAGTTTCAATCCTTTGTGGCTCAAGCTCAGTTCCCATCTCATTTTCAGGTGGCATTCTCTCTGTTTTGGTCTCGCCATGGAACTCCGGTGGAGGAGGTCCTGGCTCTGTCAGATTTGGCGCCGGTTTGAGGGTAGACTCGGGCGGAGTTAGTTCTACCAGACTCATAGGTGGTGCTGTTTCCGGGGTCAGGCGCAGTTGCCGACGGTTGCGTCGGTATCGCCTGCCGCAAACTTCAACTTCATAAGACCTGTTCCCCAAGGCTTTCATGCAGGTCCCCAGACTCCATTCCTCCCTTCCGGGAAGCCGCATCCTGATGGCCTGTCCACACTTTAGTGCCTCTAAAGGGCGAAACTTTTTGTTGTATTGTTGAGCTTGTCTTTTCTTGCGCTCAGCTAATTTGGTGGCTGTTTCCTGGTGTGATGGCTGCCGCAGGAGCGTTTCATGGGTTGGTAAGAAAGTGCGTGTGCGGCGTCCCATCAGTCTCTGTACGGGTGATGTTCCTAGACCCTCTGTTGGGGTGTTGCGCCAATCAAGAAGGGCTAACAGCGGGTCTTGCCCATCCGCTTTCGCTTTCGTCATCAAGTTCTTGCAGGTCTTCACGGCATTCTCGGCGCGGCCATTTGACTGGGGGTAACGGGGGCTCGAAGTTCTATGTTCAAACTGCCATTCTCTCACGAATGCACTGAACACCGATGACGTAAACTGAGGTCCGTTGTCGGTAATAAGCACGTCTGGTATCCCATGGCGGGCGAATTGTACTTTACACGCAGCTATCACGCTAGCAGATGTGGCCACCTTAACCTCCTGGACTTCAAAGAACCCACTCCAGTAGTCGACTAGGACAAAGAAATGTTGTTGCCCAAGGTCAAAAAAATCGGCACCTAGCATCGACCAGGGACGCGACGGGATCGGATACGGTTGCAATTCCTCGCGGCACTGATCTGGCTGGTACGACTGGCAGATTGAGCATTTGGAAACAAAGTCCTTTACTTCCGAATTCATGAGGGGCCAATAGAGGACCTCCCTAGCGCGACGTAAACACCCTTCGATTCCAATATGTGATCGGTGAATTTGCTTCAACATTTCTTTTCTCAGGGAAGGGGGTACCAGCAATCGCTCCCCCAGGAATACTAGTCCCTTGTCTTCTATAAGCTCACTTCGTTTGTCATAGTAAGGCGTCAGCTCAGGGGTACAGGACTTCCTTGACACTGGCCATTCACCCTTGATTGCTCCGATTAGCTTTTGCATCACTGGGTGTCTGGCAATCTCGTTTCTGAATTCAGCGAGCCTGTATGGTGCAATCGAGAGGTTTTCTGAATGATCTATCTCGGCAAGTGTACAGATCAGACTTGTATCGTGCTTGGAGGCTTCGGTGGTGTTGCGGTATGCTCGACTCAGTGCATCTGATACCCACATAAGTTCCCCTTTTTTATACTGCACATCCAGGGAGTAATTCTGAAGGGCCATCAGCATTCTCTGGAGTCTCTTTGGTGAGTTGTGTATTGGCTTGGTAAAAACTGCCCTTAGTGGTTCGTGGTCAGACTCGATGTGTACAACTTCGCGTCCCAGTATGTATTGATTGAACTTGTCGGTTGACCACACTATGGCGAGGAGCTCTTTCTCGATTTGAGCGTAACGCGTTTCGGTGTCGGTCAGAGCTCGCGAGGCAAAGGCAACGGGCTGACCCTTTTGCATCAGTACTGCACCTAGACCCGTTATGCTGGCATCGCATTGGATTGTCACTTCTTCAGTAACATCATAGTATTTCAGTACCGGGGCCTTGGCCAAGTATTCTTTGACTGTGGTAAATGCTTTCTCATGCTGTGCAAGCCAACACCACTCGACGTCCTTGTCCTCAAGCCTTCGCAAAGGTTCTGTCATGTCGGACAGGAGTGGCAAGAATTTGGCCAGATAATTGACCATCCCCAAAAACCTCTTCAGGCCTTTCACATCAGTCGGCGGTGGCATATCCAAAATAGCTTCAACTTTGGCTGGGTCTGCCTTTAGACCATCAGGAGTCAAGAGGTGGCCCATGAAACGCACTTCGGTTTGAGATCTTTTCAGCTTGAGTTTGTTGAGCTTGAGGTTCCACTCCCGGCATTTCTTGAAGAACGCACGTTCGTTCTTTTCAAGGCTCGAGTTGACCTCTGCGTCAGTTTCGCCAAATCCAGCGATGAGGAAGTCGTCAGCGATAACTTCAACTCCTTCTAAATTTTCTACGAATTCATGCATGCGTCGCTGCCAAACTTCAGGCGCACTTGAGATACCAAAAGGCATGCGGGCCCATCTATAACGCCCAAAAGGCGTATTGAACGTTGTCAGGAAACTAGAAGCATCGTCTAAGAGGATTTGGTGGAAACCATCCTTGGCGTCACAAAGAGTAAATTTCTTGGCACCTGTTAAGCGGGAGGCCACTTCATCGATAGTCGGCAACTGGTAATGCTCTCGCCGAATGGCACGATTTAAATCTCTCGGGTCAATACAGATGCGTACTTTGTTTGGCTTCACTATGGCCAACATGCTGGATACCCACTGCGTCGGTTCTGTTACTGGAATAATAACTTTACGATCAACAAGTTCGTCCAGCTTGTTTTTGATGCATGGACGCAAGGCTACTGGCACTCGCCTCGGTGCGTGGACAACTGGTTGCGCCTGTTCGTCTATGGCTATTTTGTATGTTCCCGGTAGGGCCCCTAATCCGTCGAATACGTCCTCATACTCTTCGAGCAAGGAGGCTTTGGGACACTTGACGTGTAATGCTAGGACGTCACAATTATGCAAACTCACAAAGCCAAGATTGAGGCTGGTGTTCAATGATAAAATCGGTTGATAGTCTCCGTCTAAGATGTTAAACTCCATTGACCTCCGCTGTCCACGGGACCACACAGGCAGGGTAGCTTTACCAGCAATTTTGCGGCGATCCCCTGTGTACGAGACTATTTCCTTTTGGCATGGTTTGAGGCGATGAAGGAGGGTGTCCCCAGTGATTTGCTTGTATAATTGGGCCGGGAGAATGTCGCACTGCGACCCAGTATCTATTTGAAACTGGACTTCTGTCTTGGGATCTGGCCCATAAATGTGGAGTTTGACCACTGCCAATTTTTCCTGGCCTTTGCTCTTACTAGTAGTAGCACCAATGTAGTAGGGGTCGTTTCCCATGTCGACGGCTTCGTGGACCGCCGAAACTCTACTTTTCACTCCTCGGGGATTAGCGCGACATTTATTCGCAAAATGATTCATACTCCCACAGTTAAAACATGTTCTTCCATACGCGGGACAATGACGTCCATGCACCATTCCGCAATTTCCACATTCTTTAGACGGTCTTCTAAATGCTTGTGACTTAAGTTGTCGTTCTTCTTCAGGTTTTTCTGCCGATCCCGCCTTCCGTAACGCATGAACTGCAGTGTCTCCTCCAGCCATTAGCTTTACTTGCTGTTGGGTCTGTTCTGACGACTTAATAATGTCAACTGCTTGTAGGAGAGATAAATCATTCAAACGGAGAAGTCTCTCGCGGACGCGATCATCCCGTATGCCTAGCACGAGGCGGTCACGCAAAATTTCATCTGGTGTGATTGTATCGTGAGCACAGTTTTTTGCGATCGTTCGAAGCTCCGTAAGATACGTCGAGATGTTTTCGCCTGGTTCCTGGTTTCGGTTGTTGAACCTATAGCGTTCATATATGACCTGTGTCCTAGGAATGCAGAATTCGTCGAACTTCTTCAGGACTTGTGAAATGTCGTCTGCGTTTTCGTCTTCGTTCCAAATAAAGGTATCGTGGGCTCTGACGCCATCCTCGCCTATAATGCTTAGTAATGTCGACACACGAACTATGCCCTCTTGTTTATATACACCAGTAGCGATTTCGTAGCGCTGCCACGCTGCTTTCCACGATTTCCATGCGGTGGCTAAATTGTCGTCAAAATTAAGCGCTTTCGGCGGGGGCAAATTTGACGGGGGAATAAAAACTTGAGTCGGCGCTGGTGGCACAACTATGGATGCTTCAGCTGCTTCTGTCATCTTTAGGGGTGAACAGATCCCACTCCTGACACCATGTCACGATTCTGTGAACTCAAAAGGGTTGTTTATTGTGCGAACTCGACTGCCGCCACGTGTGTATTCGTTGTCTCCTAAGTCTTCTAAATATAAAGATGTTCATCGGCCCAGTGGCGTGACCGTGTAACGCAATATCACGACAATTGCTCCCTTTGTAAGGATCTTCTTCATCGCGTTTGTACGATACTTCTATTACTTCGGAATTAAGAATACGGATGTCTGTCACGGTGAAGAGAGGGTCGTCAAGCAGATCTAGGAGTTCGTAGGGTTGCGTGCATTGTTTGGTCTTCGATTTATTGTTTTGTTGGCCAAATTTCCCCCAGAAGGAGTTAAGCATGAGTTTAGCCGTGGCTTTTCTTCCGGGGTTCTTGACGATCTTGGTAGGGTCGAGTCGGATACCTTCTTTTTCTTCATAGCAATGAATGTATTTTTCTTTTTGCGTATCGGTCCGCACCCAGTTTGGGTAGCCACCGCTCTCTTGCTTAATTTTTAACCAGGTGTCCACGTACGGCTGGAACAGACCTTTTCGACGCTGCGGGAAGTCCCATACTTCATGAATTCGGACGAGTCGGTATCCTTTTTCGATTGCTTTATGTATCTCTGGGGTACACCAGGTGCCTCGTAACATTCGTTCTTCATCACTGTGTGGGCAGTGATAGTCGCGTTCCAGCATGTGTTCTTTCTGTGTCTCTATTTCTACACACTTACGGCATAACGGGAAGGTCAGCTTGTAGGAGTTTCCAATTTTATGACGGTAAGGTAAGACTGGGTTATACAGGTCAGCGGGTGGGGTGATGTCCACAGTCATCAAGCCGAAGTAACTTCTAGGGTCTTGATTCTCTGGTTCCAAATAGATGTCCGGGTGGCCTACAGGGTACGTACCATACTTGTTTACGTAGGGGTACTCAGAGGTTACGTCGATGTAGCGGATTTCTTCTCTTTCTTCTTCATTTACTTTATGGTACAGGCAGGCGGCGCCCGTTCTACCACCGTAAAAACCTTCTCTTGGGTTCAAAGGAGGGACGATATCCAAATCTTTTAGAAATTCGGTAATGGCCGGTGTTTCTTTCTTCTCTTTCTCCCATTCGCACTCCCAGATTTCCACCACTCGATACCCTTTACCGCGGAGTTTTTGGATTTTCTGACTGGTCTGTTGGCGTAAGGCTTCTACGGTCAACCCATTGGAACAGAACGGAATTTGTTTGCGATTGGTGTAACAGGTACGACAACCATGATAGAGGCACCCGTGAAATTCGTAGACTGAGCGGGTCTGTGCATCGTAACCATCCACGAAGTACGGGGTAGGGCCAACAGGGATACGATACTCTCTTCCGTTACGCGCGTGCTGAATTCGACTTCCGGTATTGTATTCTTGCCACATCAACCATTCCAACGATGCTTTGGAGTGATTCATACGGGCACCTCGCCACCCCGATGAAGGTTCTACTGCTATGAGATCTAAGGGTAAATGTTTCCTCCTCCAATAACGGTTACACGCTGCGGCGATCGTAACGCATTTTTCCATAGGATTGAAACCGGCGATGCTTTTAAATTCTTGGATGAATTTGTGACATCCAGCTTTCAGTAACGCAACATCTGAGTGACAGTATGCAAGCAGTTCTTCTTTGAGATCAAATGGGTGTTGTTTGGCTGCTTCTTCTCTATACCACACTTCGAATTCTTCTTTTTTCTTACTCGACATTCCCTCCGGATCATAGTAAGAAACTTCAGGTAACGGACCCACATAACTTCGATTTTCTTGCGTATGAAACTTGTGTGGGAAGAAGCCTTTTTTCAACTCGGTGAGACCAAAGGTGTCGGTAAATGCAGACAGAGCCATGGGAAGAAAAGCCATGGAATCCTTAAATGTGATTTTACCAGCTTCCAGAGAAATCATCTTTGTGCCGTTAGGAATCATCACATCGAATTTTCTTCCTTCTATCACAAGCTGATGCTGTATGAAAATGGAATCATACCCTTTTAAATTATGGAATATGCAGATGACTTCACGCGGTTCTTTGTACTGATCTTCGGTAAGGTTCGTCAAGAATTCCAGAAACTGTTTACTGCAATCGTCGCCATAAAACGTGTAGGAGGTGTTGTTGTCGGAAGTTTGAGCGCAGACGCAAATGGGTAGGTGTGTTCCGTCTTCGCTGATCATGGCTTCATAGTCCGCGTAGACGAAGATGGGTGGTTCTTCGTACACGGATGCCTCGGGGTTTATTTTTAAATGCTTCTTGATTTTGACTTTCGTTTTCCGTTTGGGTGAATCTTCTTGTTCAGGGATGGGTTGAATGTAGCATTTGTGTTCTCTAAGGTCCACGTACTCCTTACAGTTAGAGCATTTTCCAAAGTAACAACGGTGTAGCTGTTGGGGGTCTGGCTGAAATTGTTTGCAACAGTTACCGCATCGTACTAGGGTCATGCAGATGTTTTTTGCGCGGTGTAAGGCGAGGCAGTTCTGACTGTAAAAATGGCGGTTGCAGGCTGAGCAGTGGAGAGTGGGTTCGTGAGGTTTTGTACCACATTCGGTCTGCTTGCATGCTTTACAGCGACGGCCCTCGCATGGGTGGTTGCGGAAGTCGTCATGGTCAAAGCCTTTGTTGCGCGTGTCACAAAAATACGATCTTTCCAGGAATCCGAGGTAAGACGTACATCCATGGTAATGACCCATATCGCTTTCGTACTCTGGTTGATACAGGAGGCGGATGATGTACTTTGGCGATTCCACGTTTCCTTGAAACGTAATGCAATATGGATAGCATGTGGTCATCACTTTCAACTGATAGTCGGGCGCCAGGTACTGTTGAAACTTTTCTAATTCGGCACGCCCACAAGGGCCTTCGGGCACACCAGCTTGCTTGTGAAGGAATTCGGCGCATCGGGTGAGCACATTCGGATTATTTCCAAGATTCTTATAGTAACGCTTTCCCTCTACACCATCGTCTTTATGCAAGTGGGCTTTTGTTAGACAAATGGCTCTTGCAAGGCAAAGGTTGTCTTCTGAATTTTTAATCGGTAACACACATTGTTTGTCGTGGAGAACATCTTCAATATTATGTCTTCCCTTTGTTAATTTAGATTTACCACCTTCCTTTGGTTTTGGCACGATGGTGAGGTCGACGGCGAACTTATCCTCAGGGCTGAAAGATTCATTCGAGTTAAGTTGATTGGCCAGTTGGTTCATATATGCACCAAATCGCTCTTCGCCATTTCCATTCATGATTTCACCGACAGTAAAGCGTTGTGTTTGTACATGGTGGTCAAATTTCTTGGCTTTAAAGTTTAAAAACACTTCATCTGTATCTTTCAATGTTTTGTTTTGCCACTGGTCGGTAACGTTTTTGCGATGGAGTGTTTCTTTCATCGATCTAAGAAATAAAAAAGGTCCTTAAGGATCTAGCAGTTTTTTCTCTTTCATTTTTGATTTCTAAGACAAGTTTTGATATTGCTAGGTCAGCTTCTCCGTATATCGAAGACACATGATGATTTTTATCTATGTCTGTTTCATAGTGCTCGTAGCAATTACTTAACGACAGAAACTAAATCATGATCATCTTACCTGACTAAAGCCTCCGTGACTTCTTTTCCCACATTATCGTTCTTTGTTGGGTTACGCCTCTGTTTTAATGTGGCGCGATATCTTTGTTGATTCGCCGCTGATTTCTTCCACCGCTTGGGGAGACCAAATTTTTGAAAATCAAATTCAAACAAGGGCATACCACCACCAATTTGCTCAGGGTGTTCATCCAAACCAATGTCGAGGGCATCTAATTGTTGTTGATCCAATTCACGACCAAATTGAACCATTTGCGAGTCTGTCACATCGTTGCCATATTGATTTTCAAAGACTTCTCCAATTTCGTTTAATAAGTCATCCGAAATACCATCATCCCCATATTCCACTTCGTCAAACTTTCGTTTCACCATCGCTCGATCCCTCAATTCAATCTACAACTTTACACTTTACTACTTCTTCATCTACATCTGCAGCCTTTGAGATGATGGCGCAAGCTTTGTAGTAGTTTTTTATGGAATTTGAATTTCAAAATTTTCAGGCTGTATACAACGACTCTGATTGGCGACGATTTCCTTAGGGGATTGGGCAGCCTCAGGCAGCTTCAAATTTGTTTAATTGTTTTCCCTAAGGGGCTCTGTTTTATTCGAAAACGTAGTTGAAACGCTTTCCACTTTTCAACTTGCGTTTAAAGCAGAAGCGTCAACTGTTGGTTCAAGGTTTTGACTACGATTTGACTACTTTATCAGTAAGAAGAAGTTTTGACGTGTGTGTGTGATCTTCTACGTGAACTACAAGTGTGACACAAGGTAAGTTTGTGATTGCGATTCGTTTTTTATTTGCTAGATTTGCTTTTTTAACATTTTACTTCGCTTTTCTCTTTTAGATGCCTCCTGTTAGAAGATCACGACGATTAAGACGTCAGGATGTCGAAGAAGACGGAGCGCCCTACGATTGCTTCATCTGTTTGACTTCAATTACTGTAAACATGTATAATGCTACAGCGACACCATGCTGTACAAGACGAGTTCACCGTGCATGTTACCAGCAACATGTCCATACATCGGCTGCATGTGGACACTGCCGACGACCATTTGCTGCCCAAGCCGCCATCGATCCAATAAGAAATCCACCGATAAACGAGGATTTGGCAAGGAGAGAAGCACAAAGACAACAGGCCATCCAAGATTTGGAAGCATTGCTTCAACCTGGAGCGCTCGAAGCCAGGATTCAACAGGTGTGTGTGTTTTTTATTTTACGAATCGTTGTTTGCGTGAACATTTCAAAAAAAAAAATTTTAAAAAACTAAGACAACCTTTTTTCTATTCATCTTTAGATGCATGACGTATTTGAAGCATCGTATTTTATCGTCGATCATGAGTTTATGAGCAATTATTTACTTCGTCTGATCACCGATATGCGGAATATTCTTACTAGACTGGATGTGGAACATGATTTGATTCGAATTGAAATTTATAAACCTCCAGATTTTAACACGTATTTTGAACGCTATATCGATGAAATCGTTCCAGCTCATATACGCAGATTGTTTTTGACTCAACACTTTCCTTTCGCTGAGTTTTTAGTAGCTTTTTTTCATCACATTAGAAGAGTACTATACCAATTTTTTAGGTTTCAATTGCGTTTCCCTGCGCATTCAAATCGTGATTCTATTCGTTATTGCCACTATATGTTTCGTGAACGTTTTCGATAACCTTTTTTTTTTTGCTCTTTGAATTTTATTGACATGTAGGAGAGTCTGAATTTTATATGAGAGCTCATTTTTCTTTTTATTACGACATTTTACACAATAGCAATTCAATTAGACTTTTTTTTAATGATTTCAGATTCCTCCACATGATTACCTGTCAACTTTATGTTTGCTCTATGTGACTGATCAAGAAACAAATTTCATTCGAAATTCTTTAAGAGCTCTTTTTCAAGCTCTAAGAATTATAATAAATAGCCTGGAATATTATGTGATTCATGTGCAATTTTGTATGGAATTTAAAAATAGTTTTTTTCAAGCGCATCACTTATTTCCCGATACATTTTATTATCAATTACTTTTTGATGTTCTTTTAGAAAATACTGTAATAAGTGATATGTATGCGGGTATCTACGAAACAAGAAGATTAAACCGATCTTATTGTCATAGCAATTTATTTATGCGAGTACGTTTATTTTCTATTTTATAGATACCTCAAGAATCAATCTGTAGACTTTTAGTTAGATTTCCGATTATAAAGACTACCACATACTATTTAATTCGTTCTTTACGAAGACATTTTCAACGATCTCTTCCCAGATGTTATTTTTCAATACAAGCATGTTTTATGAGAAATTTTTACCTCAGGTTACAATTAGTTGCTGAAGAACGACACGGTTTTTATACGCCAAGACAATTATGGAATCATTATTTACATTTGTATATCTTACCTAATTCCGTGTTACCGTTTGTTGAAATAATACCTGGTAGTAATCGCATACCCATGGAATTACTGCAAAATTACTTTTATGGTCAACTTTTTCATATTCGTTTATATGGGGTTTCTCTTTCGTAGATACATCAAAACTATGTGGATACAGATGCCCTCTATTGGTTTTTCAGCAATTTAAAATTTGAATTATCAGTCATGGAAAACTTTAATTTAGCTGTTTATTTTCAAGATGTTGATTTTTTAAATTGTGTTCTTTCACTGTATAACATAAACCAATTCATACATTGTTTTTATGATATCCAAGAAAGAGAGCTCCATAGGTACGAGTGGTTGGCTACGACTTGGTCAAGTAATGACTATGAAATTAAATTTTTTACATTTTTAGAATGAATTCCCTTTGGATGATTTCCCTCTGGAGGATCTCGACGAGTTTTTTCCCACACTATGGTGTCTTTTAGATATGGAAGATGATGAAATTGTTGTACTTTTTAACCAATTTCACTTTTTTATGGTTGTGAATCAGATTTGTAATGTCACACCAGTCATAAATTGGGGTTTTGTAGATTATGAGGAAGATGTAGCAGCACCCCTTATAGAAGATTATCTTTGGTTAACTACTAATTACAATTCAAACAATTATAATATTACACATTTTTATTCAACACCTGTAGCGTACTTTTTGTAATTAATAAACTTTTACATGGTTTTACATTTTGTCTCTCTATCTGTAATCTATTTCGTGGTAGGCAGAATGGAAACCATCTGCGACTTCTTTATCCCAGTTGGTATAGTAGATACATCTCTGGTTTCCATAGGGGTGGTAAATGTATCGTAAGGCATCGCGAAATATAATGTCATGATGTCTTTCCCTTAGTTTTAATTCCTGTATTTCCAGATCTTTTTCCTTACAAGAATGAACATGTTTCGATGCTTGCTGACGAATCTTGCGTTTTAGATTGGAAATTTTCTTTTGAGCCTTGGATCCTCCCATCCCGAAATTGGATGTAACAACACACTTGCGCGGCCTTTTTTCTTGCTCTGGTCGATATCGAAGTTGTACTCGAGATGGGGAGCAGAGATAACTAAGATAGATAATTTCTCTAGGACTCTCGAGAGCTCTGTCACAATCCATGGTAATAGAGACTGGCTGAATCTCTAAGAATACCTCGGTTTTTCTGGCGTAAGCGATACCATTTTAAAGAGTGCTTAAATTCTGTCATAGCCTCGATGTCAGTAACCAACCAAGTAATACATTGGATGTAAGATGATCCACCCACGTGAAACGCGTTGTAAGCAGACACGTTTTGCATGTACACGTAAAATCGTAGGGATAATGAAAAACAGACATGTTTATGACTCCTTCTACTTAAAACGACGTCACTTTAAATAATAAATCCTAACCTCTAGAGATTCGGACAGCCTTAAGCAATACTAGACAACTCTTGAGCAAGTCCTAGACAAGTTTAGACAACATCTCTCTTGGGATTTAGCTTGGGTGGGCAAGTCTGGGCAGATGACGTCACACGTAACATTTTGTGACGTCTTACACCACATAAGTACCAGCCATAGGACATTTCGTGACATTCATACCACATAGGGACTGGCTCTAAAGCATTGCGCATGCGTACATTTCTAATCAGAAGATTGCACATGCGCATCACACAAATAGGTATCCCACATGGATGATTTTTACGCTACCGTTCCATATAGTGACATGGACACTCGCTCATTAAATAATCAATTTTTACCGTCGTGTACCTACACGTCATGAATATAATTATCTAATAACCCTAACACGTGTACCTACATGGCATGAATAAATTATTACTCAAACTCGGACCCAGGCCGCGCGGGAATTGCTAGTCAGACGCGCTATACTACTTTTGCCTGACGTCAACTTACTTTCCGTACAACGGTAAACACTACAAAAAGTTACTCGATACAACTATGAGGTTTTCAGCTTCCCTTGTTGTGTCAGAAATTGTGATGCAGAACATCGAGGAACGCGCCCTTTTGACTTGCCAACAAATGAGACCGATTTGACTACGCTATGTTGATCACCTACTACACGACGAATCGACGCATTCCACCACTATTAGAGCTATAACAAGACGAGTGTAACTAGTGTGCAACACGACAGACAGCTCATCCAACGAGAACAAATACCTTGACCGTGTTTTTTCAGAAAACAACTTTAACGACGACTCCATCCGACGAAACACTCACCGGCCTACCGCAACAACCCAAACAAGCAACACCGAAATTTCTACGACTACAGCGACTATAGCATACATAAAGGACGCAGTTTATAAGATCAATTTCTCCGAATGTCAAGCCCCCTACATTAGAAAAGGCTGGCAGAAACAAATAGTCCAAAGAGTTTGTCTTTGAAGAAAGTACGTGAACAAGCAGTCCGTTGATTTTCAGTGCCTTGCGGTATAATCCTGGAGCTTCCAGCTGAGGTTTTAGAGAAATTCAGGCAAGTGAAGGTGGACAGGCGGTAAACGGCACTTATTGGCTTTATTCTGTCAGATCTGGATAGAATATACTCGCTTACACTGACATGAAAAACGGAGTGTAACTTCATGTTAACAATGGCAAAGCTTAATATACTTGAATACAGAAAGGCTTTCCTGCACTTATGTTACTGTAAAATGTACTTTAAACGCTAAAGTGAGAGACGAGACCAAAAACCACGCTGTAAACCAAAAGCAAGCGAAAAACAAAACCTGAATTAGACACAAGAAAAAGTTGGGCAAAAGAAAAAATTCAAGATGAACATAAGTAAACAAGAACCGGAAACAAAAAGGCATGAAAAAGCCTGATTGCAAAACGGTTCGTGAAAAAACATGAAGACGTAATTGTCACGTTGATATCATTTTACCTTTTTAATGGAAATTTGTTGCTCATATGTCACAGTTGTTGTTCGAAAAGTGGACGCTTTGGTAAAATGGAGACGTTCACTGTTCGAAGAGTCACCAGCTTTCCCATCAAAGCCTGGGGCGCTCGTAGAAGAACACATTCATACGATTATGGAGACAATCCTGGAACATATTTTACGGCTAACAGTTAACCCCATTAAGACCCTCATGTACTGACGGTCAAACAGCATTGTTAGGTGAATTTAAATAAAAGGGCCATCAAACGCGGCTCCTCGGCCCATTGTGTATTTACTAGTCTTCTTAGCGGTTTCTTCCGTCTTTTTTTTTTTTTAAGTAAAGCTACGCCGACTGTTTGCATTATACATAAGAACTGTTTTTTCAGCTTGCATGGTTTATTAAAAGATTGATCATATTTACAATTATCAAAATACATGAACAAATATATTAATAAAATGAGATAAAAGAATACACTGCTGCCAGTGGTCAGTCAGTCTGACAGACTCTCTGCGCTTTTTAAAGAACCCTGCTATGTTGGCAACTTCTCTTTGATTGCGTGACAAAGGTTATTTTGAGAGCATTCCTCCATGAGCACTCGTTATATTCGTGCACATGTGCGTGACTTCTTCTGAGACAAGGCTACTGACATTCACAAAATCAGCGAGAGAAGAAGAACGTGGTTTCTTCGGCAAAAAATATCGTTTCTTTTCTTTAAGACTTTTAGTTAAGCGTAAAGTGAGATTCCGAAACCTTAATAATTTACGCTCGCAGGCTGTTCCGGTTAAGAAAGGTCAGACTTCAGGGTCACCCTTTTCCATTGGTGCCTTTATTTAATTTTAAATGATGACATGTCTGATGGGCTTTAAACAGAACTTTCCAAATTCAATAATCAGAATAACCAAAAAGGTTGCAGGTGGCTGTGAAGCTTCGTACTGTGAAGGAAAACTGGAGGAATAAAGGGAGAAAAATAAATAAAAGACCCATTGCATTAATTAAGAACTGATATTTCCATGTCCTCCTTCATTTTCTACTCTCCAAGCAGATCATGAATGGAACCGAGTGGGGGATTGTAACGAGAAATAGGATAGGACGTACACAAACAACTGCAAGCAGAGTTAGTCAGGAAAGTCAGCGAAGAAATGCCAAAAATAGACTATCGACGTGATCTGCCATAATAAATATTTAATAAAAAGAGTTTTCATTTTGCTAATAGCTCACTAAACTAGCAAATTGGAAATAGTATTTTATCACTGAATTGAGATTTGCCTTATGTAATGAATCATCATGGAAAGCTCCCCATTTCTTCCTTTTCCTATGACAGTTTCCAACTCTTGCTACTTCTAATGGCAATGATTTTAGAGCATTGAGTTACACTGTGCTAACGTTGAAAAGCGTTTTGTCCATTCACCTTTACAACGACTATAATTACATCCGCACGATTCAGATGAACTAGCTACTTTTAATCACAAAACCATACGAAAAAATAAGGAAAATGGAACCTAATGCGAAACTATTTTTTTTATCTGTTATAAATATGTAAAGCTCTTCAGATATGCTATTTCCTAACAGTTTAATATGTTAAAAAGCCGTTATTCAGGAGGAAAAGTATTTCCTTAGACACGTAAACATTATATACAAGAATAGATTTTCGATTTAATTACCATCAATCAAAAACAACACAATGAACTTTCACTTTCTCGTTGAATAAAATTTAAGGGCCTCTGACAATCAATATGGGAAAAAACCGATGAAAGAAGTCAAAATTTTTTTTTTCTTCCATCTACTTTTGGGTTACCTTGGAGTTAAAATTTTAGTCAGGAATGATATGGAGCAGTTCAAAATACGCGTAAGCGGCTGCCAGTACCAAACTTTGAATATCGAGTTTCTTTCTCACTGTGTCAATTGTTATAACTGGATCGATTGCACATTTTATCAACCTAAACAAACCAAATTGGCAGATAATCTTGTGTGAGTGAAAAATTAAATTATTTAATTTGATAGACGTCTACAGCTAGAAGCTAGAAGGTTCCATAGAAGCCACGAAGCCAAACATTCTTAATGATTGGCAGTGACATATTGGAGGGGTTAATCTTTAATCTCAGCTCAAACTCTGTGCGAAGAGCCTAAGTTTGATGTTAAAGATGTTAAAAGCGATTTGCTTCAACGATACTACTTCAGGCCGGCAAAGCAATATCTTTTGTTTATTTCCCAAAGCTTCTCTTTCAATTATCCCATGGAAACACTTGGAGGCCATGAGATCAAACTAATAGAGTTCATTAATTCTGAGAATCTGCTGTTATTTGAGATGTGATTTTCGATTCTGTTCAGCCGCTGTCAATGAAGATATAATGAGGTTTATCGTAATTGCAAACTATGTCTGGGGTTTTAATCAGGTGTTTATGAGCTAACTACGCTCCAGGGAAGGTCAGTTGTCGCGTCACTTGTTGAAGACTTAAATGGATCTGTTCTTTGCTCGAATCACTGTCAAGTAACGAAGTTAAATGCAGTTCAAGTTCACTCCTTATATCAATGTCTAATAACAAATTTATAATTTCATTTAAGACGTTTTCCGCGAGGAAATGCCAAAACAAATGGACCATTGACATTTATGTTTCATGACCTTCGAGCGTCCTCGAAAACTAAAAATAGATAAAAAAATAAAATATAAAGTTTAAGTTGCTATAAGCTCGCTAAGACATGTTATCGTAAATATTTCCTCTTGGAATTGAGGTGATCTTAATTCCGCGAGGAAATATTTGCATCACGCAACAGTTTTTACATTCATCGATCTTTCAGCTCTCCTGGGTGTATTTTCCATTCTCGTCAAAGGCAATAACGTTAAGGCAGGAGATATGCTACTCTCAACGTTAAAAGGTGTTTTGGTTTTCCTCCCTTTGATATGGCAGTCTCTTATGTTTGAAGGCACTACAGGTGACTAAAATTCGTTGTTTTATTAGCATGCATAATTAGTTCAATGCAAATAACGTAGTTTTACAAGTAAACTAGGATTACTTTCGCTTTACATCATTCGCAATATTTTGAAAGGAGCTGTTTCGATAGAGACAGAGCTTTTAACAATACATATTGTTTGGCTTACTTAGTCGAGGTCATATATTAGGACAAAAATTAACGCGACCAACTTTATGCTTGCTTGCTCCAACATATGATTGTAGACTTAAATATCCATCGGAACTCTCAGCTTAGGTCAAGTAGGTCTTAATATTCTAGTTCAGATGACTTTTAACATCCATCCCACAAGAAAACAAAAATCAAACAGAACAACATTCGTGAAATGTAAGAAAAAGGGTTTTTCTGAAAAGAATATCCAAAGGCATCAGCGAAACGCTGCCCGTGGTTTACATATCAACAGGTTACAATTTGCTGTACGTCAGTCTAGAGATAGGTAATAGCTGATGTCAAATTATGGCAAGACAAAAAAGCGTCACACCGCTGTAGTGCATCTGACTGCGTCGTTGATGTTCTTATTAAATTTTGAAACCCCAATAACTGAATTCTTGGTGCAAAACTTTAGGGATGGCCATAATAAAGTATCTTGCCAGAACACGCATAAACGGACTATGAATGAAAACAAGTTTTTCTCTCAGATAAATTGTTATTCTTTTCATCCATTTATCTAAAGCGATCCACATTCGCACGAAAGAATGCAGCGTAATGCCAACTTATTATGCTCTAAATAGGAACCCTTTTAATCATTATTATTTCCTCACGCTTTTTAAATATACCATTTCCTTTCATCATGCGTAACACAGAGACAGACCGCAAAATATTTCCCCTCAGCCAGTTTGGATACATTACCAACGGCATTATTCATTCTAGATAATTGTCTTTGAACATTGGCAACTTTTACCATCAAATTGCAAGTTCTCCATTGATGAACTTGAGAAAAACTCAAGCCAGAAGTCAAAATAATCCTAAAATTAAGAACGAAAAAATTAAGAATAAATACAGTGTACATATTTTCTTTCATTTGTTGTTTTTATAACAGGAGTTGAAAGAGGCAAAATTGGCATAAATCTCGTGGGAAATAATGATTTCCGGTGCAAGCGTGTCTCATTCAGCAACAGCTTCTCCGATGGATCGCCCGTTCGTCTATTTGTTTCGATTAACCACGGAAACGAGTCCCACGTTGTCCATGATCCAGCGTTTATTTGGGTGGAGGAAGTCACGACAAATGACTTCAAAGCTTGCCTCGTAAAAGGTGGCCGAGGCATCGAGAGCAACTCCACTACCATCGATTGGTTTGCATTTCAGGATTCCCAGTCAGGAGTACATCATGGAGAGGCTAGTTTTAGCATATTTACTACTGGTACAAAATGCAAACAGGTTGCATTTGCTCAGGTAAACTGATTCATATATCAGCTGCGTATTGTTTCAGGACTTGGATAGTCACCGCACAAGGGGGAGGGGTTGGGTTGGGGGGGGGAATCAGGTGGTTTTCAGAGGGAAAGGAGTAGCATCGATCTTTACCATCAGAAATCACTTAAAATTCATATAATTTCTTTTATTATTTTTTTTCTTTCCGTGATGATGCCCTCGTTTTCTTACCGGAAATGTTTACAAACATTTGCCAAAAAAATTTCGACCAAAGAGGACGATGGTGACACCGTGTTGAACTTTAGCGAGACAGTCAAACATACTAGCTCAACACAGCAGACTGTTGGGGACACGCCGATAAAAAAATGCAAACCATTAACAGCTACTTTTAATAAAAATCGATGGAGCAAACATAAAAAAAGGACAGGAAGGATAAAAATAATTTAGTACAACGTTAATCTTGTCGAGCTTTTTAACACATTTGAGCTGATTGAAGGGGCGTGCCGAAGTAACGACATCACAACTGTTTAAAAAGGAGCCTTTTTCGTGGTTGCTTATCAAGTTGATCATTTTAATTCAAGTATAAATATATCTAGTAATGAAACTCGGAATGACAACATTTACCATTTCTAGGCCTTTTCCTCGCTTCCTAAAGTTCACGTCACTATGAAGCATGGAACTCCAAACCAAATGCAGGACGCCATGAATGTTTGGATCGAGCACGTTTCAACAACTCGGTTTGAAGTTTGTTTGCAAGAATGGAGGAAATTTGATGGACCGCATAACAATCTATCTGTGGTTGGTAAAAATTCTGTTCTCTTTTACTGGAGCTAGACACTACGCACAACATTCGGATGTGGAAGCAGTTTCATGAATGACAAATATTGGCGGTTGAATTATAAGGAATTATAAATTTTCCTCTCTTACACTTTGGAATCATGAGTGCTGAAGGTCAGATGGTTCCACTTCAACCTCAGACACTACATTGCATACATAAGCTGGCATCCAGTTGAGTTTATACTTCAAAAGAATGATATATCACGACTATACTTGTGGTCTTTATTACAATTATTTATCTATTTATAATTGTTTTTCTCAATTTGATCTTCAGAGCTGGATGGCGTACCAAGGTGACTATCCATCATCATGGCAAGTGAAAGTATCGTCAGAGGTCATGTTCTCTGAGAATGATGGACTAACTTTTGAAACCAATTTTGCCCTGTGCAAGGTATGGGGTATATTCATTCTTATCACACAAGTTTTCGTGAAAATAAAAAGAAAATTGTTCTAAAGCTTCCATTAGGGTTCATTGAGTATGTTTGGTGGCAGCTTTGATATAAAAAGGTAACACGAACACGATCAAGAAAAGTAAGAGTAAAGAGAGAAAAAGTAGAAGAAGGAGAAGAAGAGAAGATAAGAAGAAGAGAGAAAAGGAATAAGGGAAAAAGAGAAGAAGAGAAGCAAAGAAGAAGAGCAGAGTGTGTGCTTGAAAGGGGAAGTAATCAAACACTCGGTACTGATTTACTGATTTACTGATGATACTTACCAGTCTAAGTTTTTGTGATCTATTCCTTCAGAATGTGCGCTTTCCAAGTCCATACTACGCCCCACCATTAGTACTCGCTACTGCTTTCAATTGTGACTCAAACAATGCTGACCCAGTGTGTACACAGGAAACTCCTCTGAGTGTTTGGTTGGAGGTATAATATCCAATAAATTTCAGGACAGTAACATGTACCGTCACTCTAAGTGCTGGTAGACTTTCAAAATTAAGAGGTAGTGTAAAAGTAAAGTACACAGTAAAGTTTACACAGTAAAATACACGTGCTGCTCACAGTTAACCATGTCAATTATTCGGATGCTTCTTTTGTTCACGAAGCTGTTACAGCTTGGGTTGAAAGCGTTAACACCACTCAGTTTACAGCCTGTGTCACTCGAGCAGGAAGAAATGACTACCCTGCAGACAGTTTTGCTTCGGTTGATTGGATTGCATATCAAGGTGCTCCCACAGGAGGAATTTCTGGTGAAGAATTATTTCCCACTTGGTGGACTGGGACTATTTGTCAAACAGTTACTATTCCCAGCGTAAGCATCTTATCAAACTTTTTTTTCTGGTTGCTATTTCTATTCCATTGATCTAAGGATTAGCGTTGGACCCCAAAAAAGCCCCACATTGCCTTATCAATAGTATGAAGATTGTTTTGTTAGAAAATAAACACGAGAAGTGGAAACTTCATTTTGTAAGAATCAGTAGTACCAATTTGCATTAGTGTAATGCTAATCCCTGAGAGATTGAAAGATAAAAATAAAAATAGGAAAATGAGGGGAAGGGGGTGGTTCATTGAAAATCTCACACCTATATACTAGTGGCCTCGATATTTGAGATCATATTGATTCTGCTCTTCTTACTGCTGCTGTTTACTCCTGCTTACGCATTATACAATACAAAGGTAATGTATTTTCCTGTGGGAAACAGTTTGTTTTGTTTTCCCGAGGGACCATACATTAAGTGCTTTGCTATATATTTAGACTTTCCCTTAAACAATCATGTGGCAAAAACAAACAAACGACTGTTGTATTCGACGCGCAGGCAACTGCGCAATGGTATCCCGGTCGGGATACATTTGAATTTAATTAGGGGCACGTCACCAAGAATTAACCAATCCCAGTGCTTGTTTTGTTGGGTGAAAGTCTAGGTATATAACAATATTACTCGTTCTGGCACCCAAGCAAGTCACAGAAAGAGTGCACTGATCACTACCTCAGTCAACGTGTCTTTAGTCTAGTTTCGCAATTTGCATCTCAGGGAACATATTCCAATCCACCAACGGTATTTGTGACAGCTAAACACCACAGGAAGGGTCTGAAGCATGATGCTGCGAGTGTTTGGCTCGAAGACGTATCAGCAGCCTCCTTCAAAATCTGCTTGAGGGAGCTTCAGAACTTCGCTGGTGTTCATGAAGAAATTTCAGTTGTAAGTTTTATCAAATCTGGCGGCACGATTATCTTATCTAACAAGTTAACCCAATTCACTATATGTGTACATATCTATATATATATATATATATATATATATATATATATATATATAAGTATAATATATTTTATTTGGAACTACAGTTCCATATACAATGGTAACTGGTAATTGGCCTTTTTTCCATCATCATCCATTTTTCTGATGTTTTCATCGTAGGACTGGTTAACATTTGACCGCCCTCCGGAACCTCTGATTACAGAGCATAATGATGAATATTTCCCAAATAACGGGTCACCTCCAAGGAGTCATAACTTTGCCTTCTGTCAGGTTAGCTCTGGCAACTGTCATCACGTATCTTTGAATGGTCGCTTAGGAAGTAAAGATAAGCGCAATTTAAAAGTAATTTAGATTTTTTTCTCCTGTCTGTGAAAGAAAATACGCTTGTCACTTTTCAGGACATGGAATTTACTCAGAACTACACCAAACCGCCGATAGTTCTGCTTACTGCAAAACATTCTACCAGTGGACAAGACTCTGCCGCTGCAGAATGCAACGGAATCGAATGTTGGGTAGAGGTAGGGCTATGGCCATTTCATAAAGATTGAAGAATTTCTACAGCAGATTTCTGTATTACCTTACGTTTATTATCATTATTTTGATTTTAAGTTTTTTCTTTGCAGTTTGTAACCAACACAAGTTTTAGAATGTGTGTCAAAGAACTTTTCATTCAACGCTTTGATCCTCTTACCGTATCGTACGCAGTATTGCCAGGTAATGGAGTTTTGGCAAATTTTGTAAAATAATAAATATAACTTTGCTCTCATGTTCAAATAATTAAAGTTTCGTAGGAAGTTTTTGACGTCTGTTTTCATTGTTGTCTGGGAGGGAACACCCTCGCCTTTCTGCTGTTAAATTGATTTGGACTTAAGTTAGCGCATGTTTAACTACAAGTAATTTAGTTTTAACAACTGAATTGAAAACGTAAATTGGCCACCGTAAAGGGCGAAGAAAACTGACGTTTGAAGCGTTAGCCCTTCGTCAGAGCGATTGATTTCGATCGCTCTGACGAAGGGCTGACGTTCCAAACGTCAGCTTTTTTCGCCCTTTACAGTGGTCAACTTACGCCTTCAACTCAGTTGTTAACACTAAATTACCTGCTATACTGTCTCACAGACGCAGCACCACAGTTTCTTTAGAAACTTATCCCCTTTATTCATTTAACTACGAGGTTTTCCTTTATTTTGTGCTTTTTATATGATATTTCTTGTTTGAAAAGCGATAAAAATAGTTCGATCCTTGTTAAGCTTGTGTAACTTTCATAGATAAGCTCAAGCCTGAAAGCTGACCTCGACCTAGTCGTCCTTTCTGACTTTCACTCAAATTTATCAGGGAGCAGGGATGTTTAGTTAAGGCGATGATATAACGAGCACATAGGATAACAAATCTGCAACTTATTGCACCGCGTCACCAACGAACGGATTGTTCCTATAGTAAGCAATTTAAACTTATTTCCATCTCGTAACTAGCACTTTTTGCTGTTTAAATAGTTTAATTCATCTAAAAAAAGAGTTAGCTGTGATACCTCCACTAGCGCGATTTTCGCTCAGGAGCTCAGCATCTAATTTCAAGTCGGTGGCTTGTAAAAGTCTGTCGACGATAGCTGCACTCCTCAAAACATGAAAATGTAATTCATCTTATTGGCAAAGTCTTTTAAACCAAATTTTTGATTGCGTGTGGATATATGAAAGAAAAACAGAGGCAGCCTTCAATTAAATCGGTACAGTAATAATGTTCATCTTATTTTGTTCACTTAATTTTAGAAGACATATGTCAGGACGATTGGACGTATTACAATGGGTATTGCTTTAGAAAAGTCTTGTCTTGTGACTCGTGGGAAAATAGTCAGGAGACATGTGCTTCCCTGGACGCAAATCTTCCTAGCATACACAGCCAAGAAGAAAACGTATTTGTTCAAAGTCTACACGGCAGTACACAATCGTGGCTGGGTCTGTCTGATAATTTCACCGAAGGTTCGTTCGTCTGGAGCGATGAGACCCCTTTAGACTTCCATTACTGGGCAGAAGGACAACCAAACAATTTGCACAACCAAGACTGTGTTCACACTCTTGGTTTCTTTAATGAGTTTACTTGGAATGACGTAAATTGTACAGACTGCCACGGACTCACTTGTAAGAGAGGTTGGTGTTAACAGGATCAAAAGCCCCTCGCTATATCCCGGTGGGTGCTTGAGACTTCCCTCAATCCCTCGTAAACAAAAAGATCTAAGGTTACCATTTTTACTCGATGGAAAGTGATATTGTGCAAATACGGTATATTTTTTAATAGACTGAGCAGAATTACCTTTCGTCCAAAATATGTAAAACATATATACTTATTGAAAATCATATATGTGAACTGCGGTTGAAGAAACGACTATGGAAGCGATCCTCGCAGTTATGAACACAACTTAAGTTGTAGTGAAAACATGGCCTGAAAAAAAATTTAGGCTTGTGCGTTTCAGACCTTATTATCACTACTACTACTACTACTACTACTACTACTACTACTATTTAAGTAGTGTTCATAACTGCAAGGATCGTTTCCATATTCATATATAGTTATTGTTCATAGATGCATTGCTTTTGATTACTATCTTGCCTCCTCGTCAACATAAGGTTACTTAAACTGGAGTAACTATTATTATGATCATTGCTATTATTATTACCTCTTTTGATTCCAGATTACAATGAGTGCCAATATTTCGCTGACTCCTGTCCAGCAGGTGCGACTTGCGTGAATAGCTATGGTTCCTTCACTTGTGTATGCCCCACTGGATATACCTTCGAAGAGGGAGACTGTCTAGGTTGGTACTCTTTTCTGTATTGGTCGTTAAAACACTAGACTTCGCGTATTTCACTACCACTCTTTTGGGGTACTAAGTAGGGAAATGTTATGGGAGGGGAGTCTAAGTTTTCCATCCCCCGGATTGGTAAAATAAAGTAAAACTAAGGGCTTCTAATAGTTTTCAACACGAGTTCTTGCTGTAGCGGTTGGGATGAATAAAATCGGCATATTTTGAGTTATGGTAAATACTACTTCAAGCAGCATAAATACACTTGGAGAATATCTGGGTTGAAATGCCGATGCAAAATTAATAAATTTTATTTATGATACAAATTACCGTGTTATATGAGGATTTCCAGCGCTGAGAAAAGCTGTGACAACACAGGTGAAAAAATGTATTTTTTTTATGTGTGTTTGATATCGCCAATCATCTGCTGACACGTCACTCCCCCTTCGCGCCACTCGCCCAGATATTAGAGTGAAGACGGAGCCTTCACTATTCTCAATCTAAGGTCGTTTGCATTGTCGGAATTTTTTCAGATTATGGCTGCTAAAACACTGAAAAATCCGTATCGCTTACAGATAGTAACGTTCAAACTTTGCTAAAAGGGGAAAAAAACCAAAATATGGAAAGAAAAACCGAAAATTACGTATCCAGTCGCTTTGGTAATGGCATTTCTCGCGCCTAAGGACGAAAATCGACAATTGGAAGATTTGCCACAGGCCAATTTTGGCCGTGTACCTGAAAGATTTCTTCTGTCGGTAAGGACCAATTCACTAACTGAGAATTTTGTGTATTGAAAATTACGCCCATTGTTTGGTTTTGTATTGTTTCAACGCATTTTTCATCTGCCAATGCTCTTTACGATTTTTATTCAGGGATTGGCGATTTTTTTATTTTCATTCATTAATAAAGATAACTTCTCTTGTCAAGAAAGAGCTATTATTGTGTTAATATGATCAACAAAATAATACATGGTTGCTTGCAGATATGAAATTTCTCTTCTCGCGTGCAACTTGACATCTGACTTGTTCGCTGTGCTCACTCGTGAGCTATCGAGTTGAACACTCAAAGAGAAATTCCATATCTACGCACGCCCACGTATTATTCTCTATATCAGTTAAAGTGCATTTGGCTTCGCTTGTCGTTGTGTTTCTGTAACTTATTTAAATTGTTTCAAACAGATGTAGATGAGTGTCAGTAGGGTTTGTTTTCCTGCCATGCACAAGCCCAGTGTGTGAATACTCAAGGATCTTACGAATGTAGATGCTTACCTGGTTATGCAGGGGATGGCACTTTTGCATGTGCAGGTAGGAGGAGACCAAAACCAGTCATAAGAACAACTTAACAATCTTCAACACGCTTTGGCTGAATTCTGCAAGTGTTAGCTCAGATATACAGAATCAGGTCAGACGTAACTTGCACTGATAAGTGAAAAAGCCTACAGTCGGTATAAGAGAGGTGTAAATTCCTTGTAAATGGTTGGTGAAATGTTGCTTGGCATTTGATACTTTATCCTTTTAAAATATGACTAAACTTGACATCTGATTCGCGATAATCTTCGTTTTACAGACGTGGACGAGTGTCAGTCAGGATCTCATTCCTGTCATGCACAAGCTCAGTGCGTGAACATACAAGGCTCCTACGAATGTAGATGTTTATCCGGATATTTGGGGGATGGTCGTGCAACATGTGCAGGTAATTTTGAGATAAATCATGCTAGAACGTATCACACTACTGTATTCTGTAGCCGTCGTCACAGACTAGAAATAACGAGCTTTGACAGCCTTTCATCAATAGATGCCCCTCCTTTAATGATAACTTCTAAAACCTGATCAGAGAGCGCGGTCATTCTGAGCGGCTGCTTTGGGCAATACCACGTTCAAACTGATGGGGTGGCATTTCTTATATAAGCTGTCAAAAAGGCTTTCAATGAAAGCATCTGAATCCTTCTCAGTCATCTACAAATCAGGGGTGCTTGAGTGAGAGGAGACAAAGAAAGGAAAAACATCAACAACAACAAAACCAACACAAACCATCAACAAAACAAGAAACAGTCAAACAAGATAACAACAAAACTGCAAAAAAGGTACTGACAGCTAAAAATAAAGGAAAGAAACAAACCAAGACATAATTCATTTGAAAATGAAGGTACTCGTGCTGTTTTTGTTTACGGGAAATCCAACCTTGCGATATAAAAGACGAGGTAAACTTCATTTTCTTTTCTTTAAAAAAAAGACAACAACAACACAAAAGAAAACACCATTCCGAGTGAACTAGGAAAGAACGCGATGGACAAAGAGAGAGAAAGGGGAAACGGGATTGTTTAATTTAATGTAGCTTGACACTAAATTACATCGATTTTGTCTTGAACAGACATAAACGAATGTCGATTTGGATCATATTCCTGTCATTCGAATGCCAGGTGCATCAATACACAAGGCTCTTTCGATTGTGAATGTGTGCGTGGATATACAGGAGATGGTCTATACACATGCTCAGGTATATTTATAAATACTTTTACAGTCAGTCAAATTTGAGTACGTTAGAGTAGATTAACATACGTTCTGATGTAGAATCGTTTCCCCAGATTCTGGCTATTTGTCCCCATTCCTGCCAGCAAAACATGCAAAGTTAAAACGGGTTTAACTAAATGAAAATCAGAAACACTGAAAAACTGAATTTCCCATTGGTTTTAAATAGTCTCTAACTTGTATATTTGAAGTCGACATCATCGGTTTTGGGCAGCTTCTTTAATGAAGAAAACAAATTCAAAACCGTGTTTAACAAAACAGCTTTAACACATGTTTGAGCTTAAATTTGGTAGGAATGGGGTATAAGTCTGTATGTTCATTATTTGTAATCAGATATACCTAGAAATGCATGCAGTGACGGAAATGGCTGCATGAAATGGCAAAAAATTCGTCAAAATCGTCAAATCTGCCGGGCTGATTTCGATTTGACGAATTTGACTGACATTCGTAGAAATCGTCAATTAGGGCGATTAGGTAGGACTCAATCATTAGAAAAATTAAATTTAAATTTGAATTTAAATCTAACCTCGACAGATTCAAACGAATGTAGAACGGGATCACATTCTTGCGCTTCAAATGCCGATTGTGTTAATACAATCGGCTCGTACGACTGTGAGTGTGAGCATGGATTTCAAGGGAATGGTTGGTATTGTTCAGGTAAGATGTGGAATATAAATTACATGTTTAAGAACCAGGCCGACGGAAATGTTTAACTCCTATCACTATTCGCTGAACTCAATGCTCTCATTTACTGTAAGACAACATTTCACCACGCTCTTCAATTCCTGTATTCAGCTACCTGTCCACAAAGACGGCTTTCTTCAAGCGGACTTAATTGATTTTTCTGCAGTTAGCTGCAAAAATTGCAGACCCTATGCTTCACCTACTGAAATATTAACTCTACCAAAGACTATTCCTTTAGCTTTTTTCTACATGGAACAAAAACTGCTACTGTTCTGCCCTTGGCAACTAAGCGATGCCTACAAGGAAAAACTCCTAATACTTCGATAGAAATTTAGGTAGAACGTTAGCCAAGCTAACACAATAACTCGGCACTACTACCGCTAACCATTGTAGGAAAAGTGCAGAAACGCACACTCACGCTAAGAAAGACACTAATTACTCTAGAAAGATTGTTTTTGTGAGTGATGAAGTCGGACAAGTACTGATCCTTTTACAGATGTGGACGAGTGTCAAACGGGATCATATTCATGCCTTTCAAACACTCAGTGTGTGAACACAATTGGCTCATATGACTGCAGGTGTTTGCCTGGATATCATAGGAATGGACGGGGTTATTGTCGTAGAGGTAGATGTACAAAAATTCCTATCTGTCTATCTTTCTAGTTATCTATCTATCTATCAATCTATGGGCGCGTTTCTTTGGGAGGATCCGGGTTAGAATTTGTGATCCAAGATCACACAGATTACGGTGCGTGAAAGGAACAGAGTTTTAGACGAGATCTCGGAGAATTCCAAAACGTGCGTTCTTTTAAGACGTGGGTTATTGAGCTCTTCGCTAAACGGCTCGTCTAACTGCACGGGCTTTTAACGCGCACAATTTTTCTAATTAGCACTATTCATTAGAGGCACATTTTTTCGTGGTAAACTCAAACGTTGGAATTAAAAAAGAAACAAGTATTGATTACGATATGGATACTTGGGAACCCTGAATGCCTGCGATCAGTGGCCGATCGATTTAACATTACAAAATCGATTTTATTTCGTGTTTATCGCAGAATTTGTGGAGCGATTGCCAACAATCTTTCCGGTCACTCGTTTCCGGTCATGAATTACCCACTAGTTTGAAATTAAGCACCGCTGGGCAAATTGATTAATTTCGGATCCTTCGCCCAAAGGAACGCGTTGGATCAATGATCCAATGATCCGTCTTTAGATCACGCAGAACCGTGATCCGATGAATCCTTGTCTAGAGTGGATTTGATAGATCACTGATCTGAAAAAGGATTTGCTCGAAAGGAACGCCACAGATCAGAAATCCTGATCCGAATTCTCCCAAGGGAACGCACCCTCTTTCTCTATGTATATATCTAACTAGACGTCATCTATACATTTGATAATCTATACAGAGATCTTGTAGTTCTAGTGACGATCAAAACTGTGGGGGAACATTTGATATTTTCTCCGGAAGCACTGTAGACTCGATTAGCTGTAGGTGTTCATAAATGAGCCCGCAGTCATCTCATCGACCGGCTAAGCGCTTAGACCTTCACATTGTTGATTTGTACCAATTAGATTTGTCGGCTCGGATTGTACGGAAATTTTTCGTTTACGCTTTCGCGGGTGTCCTTCGGGAAAAAATTCGTTCAAATATCAAAATTCCCCGACACACTTTCATTTGCCAGTATTCCTGGAGTTTTTTTGGGGAAATTTGACGAAAGTCGGTCAAAACTATATAAACAATAAATTCGCTCAGAGTGGTAGAATTCTTCCTAAAATCGCAAACAACTCGCGCCATGCGTGGAGATTATCTCGCCTCCTGAAACCGCAAATTAATAGGACAATGGGACCTCATGGCGTCAATGACGATGGATCAATATTTCCCGGGAAAAGTAACCCATTGCAGACATGTTCTTTTTTATCTCGATTGCTCAGTGGAGCATTGAGCAGGACGACACAATAATGAGCAAAGTTAAGAAAGGCAAAGGGAAAACCCACGGCAAAAATGCAAAAAACCACAAAATGTGCAGAGGGGCAAGACAACGAATCGACAGAAAGCTTTCAAAATTACAGTTCGAGGCGACTTTTAATGTTTATGTATAAGGCTGGTACTAGTATAAAGAAAAGGGACTTCCTTTTTAACATTATGTGTGGCAAATTTTGGTTTAACGGCGACTGGTCGCAGTCACGAAGAAATTTTTTTCTTTTCTTGGCAGAATGGTACTCTTTCTTTCTTTCTTCTTTGGTCCAAATTTCTTTTTCATTTTTTTTTTTCACCAAGGACTTTCTTCCGCTTTTGATTTTCCCATGGGCAAGAGCTTCTTCGAGTGAATTTTGTAAAGTGCATGCTGTAAAAAAATATGGAAATTACATGAAAGAGGAGCCCCATCATAAGCGTTTGCCGTCAAATCAAAGGAAAATCGATGTTTACGGCCTCTGAAGGTTGGAAGTAACCCTTCAGAGTAGAAGCTTCGCATACCAGCTCGAATACGTGTCAATTAGGGCACTTTGTGGGAGATCTGTTTTCTGGTTTGTTTTCAACTCGGCATAAAATTTTCGCGTAATTCCACTCAGCTTAACAAGGCTTATAAAGTGAAGATAACAGTTTTATTTTTCCGCTTTTCTAGCCATTGATTAAACTTCTTCAAAACCCAAGAGGTCTATTTTTTGTATTTTTTTTTTTTGTTCGGTTGTGTTTTTTCTTTTTTAGCGGAGTAAGCCTCTGACTTCTTCCCCTGGCTATGAAGATTGAGAATTTTCTACTCTAACAAGCTCTTATGGGTTTTTAAAGATATCGTGCACCCTTATTTATTTAATTCCTTCTGTATTTAACTTTATAACCTTAGTAATTAGTGGTTCGAAACAAGCAATTCTACACATACATAAATAAATGCCTTTTAGACTACCAAAGGTATCTTTAATTCAGGTATTATATTAAATTTATCATAACACAACAGAGGACGCACCCATCCGTTTAGTGGGCGGAGGACTTGATAACTACGGCCGCGTAGAAATTTACCACAACGGGCGGTGGGGTACAGTTTGCCATGATCACTGGACAATGAACGAAGCCAACGTGGTTTGTCGTCAACTTGGTTATCCTGGTGCGCGCCAGGCTCTTCGCAGCGCTGCATACGGTGAGGGGTCTGGTCCAATCTGGATGGATGATGTTCGCTGCCAACAACAACAACAACCTTTATTTATGTGTCAAATCTAAAATAGCAGTTATACAACCACTAACTGGGGACACTAAATACTACCTAAGAATTTGAGAAATTTAAAAATAAAACAATATATATGTACAATTTAAAATCTAACCTAAGTCTTACATAAAAGGCAGTTTTCACATTTACTATCAGTCAATTTAGAAACAAGGTCTATTCTACGTATGTTACATTTAAAAGATGATATGGATGTCAGTTCTCTTACATTTCTTGGTACAATTGCCCATATTTTGGGTCCCATATATCTAAGCGAATGTTTTCCAAAAGTGACAGTATTAAATCTAGGTATACCAAAATCATTATTACGCAGTGTGTACCTAAGTTGTGGAATTTGAAAAAGGTTACATATGTAATTAGGAGATAAATTGTTCTTTACCTTATACATAAGAATGGCTATGTCCTGTAGTCTTCTGTTCTGCAGTGTACTTAGGTTAGCCATGTCTAATAATTTATCATAACTACTCCCCTTATCACAGTAAACTGCCCTAAGTGCCCTTTCTTGAATACGTTCCAATTTTCTAGTATCACTCGCCCTACAAAAATGCCAGACAAGATGGCTGTATGTTAAATACGGAAGAATGGCTGCCTTAAACAACTTCAGCTTGGTGTCTGTTGGTATCATATTCCTGAGCCTCATCAGGACTCCAACACGCTGGCTACTCCTCTTACAAATGTTAGCAATGTGTTATAGATAAGATATCCATAGCTCATCAAGCGTAGACATGCTGTACAAGTGGAGCAACACTTAGTTTTATTCTAGTTTTCTTTCCCCTTCTTAGAATTCCTCAAAGTTATATGAAGAATATAGGGACCGGTTTTTGGGGGAAGGGTCAAAGGATTTAAGTTATGTCACGATAAAATTTACCTGATTCCCCCCCCCCCAAGCCTCTGAATCATTCTTATGATCCCCCTCATTGGCAGTTTATTGCCATTCAATTTCCTAAAGTGCCCCCTTTATATTCTGTTGGTGACGACTGATCCCTTTGGTCCTCTTTAAAATCGTGTATCCCCTTCCCCCTAAAAAGGAAAAACCTTTCGACTCCTCCCCCCGTCGATTACGACTTACTGATCCTTACTGATCCTTACTGATGTAAAAAAAAGTCAGGGGGAGGGGGTATTCACTCAATTTGCTCCTTACATTAGTAAGAGGGCGGTTTTTTGTTTTGTTTTTTTCAAATAACAAATATGGGGACTGTCACACATGAACTTCGTATTGGGCCTCGCCAGTAGCCCATTACTTAATTAAGTGATGGGCTCCTGGCCTCGCTCACCATAGATTCTCTATGGCTTAGTGGTAAAGTATCGGAGCGCGGAATTTGAAGGTGTGAGGTTCGATTCCGCATGTGGGACTCAGAATTTTTTCTTTGTCCTACGCTCTTGACAAGACGTAAAAGATCTCTATTTCTTCACCGAGTTCAAAACTTACCATCTTTCTTACAAACATGACACTATCGACATCGTTGATCCAAGCAGTATGCAGGACGTGTTATATGAACTTTGAAATAGACCTCGCTCACCATAGAGTCTCTGTGGCTCAGTAGTAGAGCATGGGAGCGCGGAATCCGAAGGTTTGGGGTTCGATTCCTCACGGGGATTTAGAATTTTTGTCCCATGCTCGTGACAAGAGGAAAGACGCCTTTCTCTGTCACTATATTTTGCTTCAAAGAAATTGATTTCACATTTTTTATTTATTTGGTATAAATAACTTCTTGTATTGATCCATTTAGATGGTTATCGGCGAGATTCTTTCATATAAAATCGCTTCTTGTCTATTAAGGATAAGAGTGAAGCTTTTAAAGTTACTCACAACACAGGCTGAAACCTTTTTGGAACACCGAAAAAGAATCTGGAACGAACTGATTAGGACAAAATTAGCCCATCAGCTACCTTTTTAATTGTTGAGTTGGCCTATGATGCCCGAGAAGTAGGGCTCTTACTTGGTGAAGAAGACGCAGTGTACGTCATTCTATTGTTTTCATATTTCTTATTCCCGATTGTGATGACATGCTATTGTGACGTATACTGTGTCTTCTACACCAAGTAAGAGCCAGAAGTAACAACTGTCCAATCATTGATCATAATTGTGACAGCTCATCAAAAACAAACTCGTGAATTACTCACTAGTTTAACTTCATGAGTTTGAAATGTACTGAGGTAGTCTTACTTTCTATCTCAGAAGTTTGCAAACAGTCGATCGGTATTAGGGACCTTTAATAATAAATAACAACAATAAAAACACCTTTAGAGCACTAATTTCTTGAAGCGCTGTACAACAATGTTTAAACTACAAAATACAAAACCTAGAAGCTGTTATAATGAAATTAACTAAACTACACCACTAAAAACTAGATATCATTAGCCAATTTAAATAAGTATGTCTTCAACTGCGTCTTGAACTGGTCAACAGAGGTAACGCTCCTGAGTTCAAGGTAATTGATTCCATAGCCTAGGAGCAACTACAGAAAAAGTTCTATCGCCATACGTCTTTAACCTGGATCTAGGCACAGCCAAAAGATTCTGAGAACTAGAACGAAGTAAACGTGGATTGTTATGGTAATGTAAAAGTTCAGATAGATAAAATGTATGCGATAGTTTAAAGGTAGCCAGTGAGGTTTAAACGTGATATAAGTAATATGTGACCCTCCACGGAATTTCAGGGAATAAGGTGAACGCACGCTTACGGTACACCAGCACGCTAAAACAAAAGAGCGAGCTTTCAACACGTTAGCTGCTTATAAGTTACTTGCCTCATTAACTTCGCAGACATTGCCTTGCTTCGCACGGTACAAACAAAGGAACGTGTTAAGATCTTACTCGCAACTTCGCACGATATGACACGGTGACCGTGCCAATTTTAGGACAAGCTTCTTAAAGTTAAAGTTGCTTTCTATTTGTATAAGAAGTACGTCCTAAGCTTTAAGGCTTTCATCGATACGCCTAGCCGATATACGATACTCAGTATCCAGTACAATAATTCGCCAAGCATAAAGGAATATCTCGACTTGTTGTCCATCATTTAAAAATGTGGTTGAGTTTTTTCCTTCATTTTCGAATTCCTCATTTTCTTAAAACAGCTTTTGAAACACTGGCCGAACGAGAAAAATACTCTGCTCATGAAATCGTGCATGAACTTTTGAGCACAAGCTTTTAAAATAATAAGAGCGAACTTGTATGATGCAAAGCAAACGGCTTAAGGGTAAACTGTGTTCTCACCGAGTTTGTCCGTTCTGCTAGTCCACGAGGCATTATTTATTTATATTTTTAAATTTGTAAACCGACAAGTACGACAGTGCACGTGGTGCAGTGGTAGCGTCATTTTTTTTTTTCTTTCTAGGGACAGAGTTTACAAAATAATGAAATATCAAATATACCCTTTTCTTATTAACCGACAGTCTATTAGATTCCTTTGACTGTCGTCACCTAACCTGTTTGTAAATGCATTATTTTGGGCGGGTAAATGATTTTATGCCTTCTTTACTCTCTTTATAATTAGCAATGTTTACATGCTAGGATAAGCTAAAATCAAAATAACTCAGAACGCGGATTTGTTGAGCAATGGCTAAACTCTGCTCAATTAACCTACCCATAATGCTTTTAAATTACCAGATCGAGTTCAGTTGAGGAAAGTTCCGCACAGTTGTTTCGGCAATCGACGATGTCTTCATTTCAGTGGTAGAGCTGCATGGATCTGCATTATCTCCATAAGCACATCCGCATGTTTTGGCCGCAAATGCGTGCACTTTCGATCCCTCAGATAAATCACACTCCGAAAAGTTAAAGTCAACATCGGAGTCAATTTCCTGATCAGTTTCGTTGCTGCTGTCAGAACCGTAGTCGTACTGTTGATCATCTTCCGCTTCTGCTGGTCTAGTGCTAAAATAATCTTCTGCCAGGGATTCTAAATCTTTTTCGTAGTTCAGAAAGTATGAGAATTCATGACTTTGAGATTGCATTTTGAAACTTGATAATGAACAGTTACGAATTGTTTGCTTGTTCCTTTGTGCGTCCAAACGTTTTGTAGTGTAAATGACGTAAATATGGAAACCAAAAGCAAGTGAGTGCATGCACAGGGTCCAGAGGAGTTTGAAACTTTTAAGTTTGCTCAGTTTGCGAACTGAAAAACTCGTTAAATTCTTCGACAATTTTAATTTTAATTATCCTCGCGTTACAGTTGCGTTACGTAAGGTATAGACCGCAGTGCTGAAGACTAAGAGCTCGTAAGATGCCATGATCGGCGAACAGTAAATGATTCCCGGCTTCGCTCGGAAAGCTTCGTTTTTCGCCGGCTACCTGGCGGTTATTTATTTTAAAAATGCCGCTTTAAACAGAGTGACGAACAGCAACCGCGTAGGGGACATAGAGCCGGATATCTGTTGCGAAAGGATTCACAGAGATTCAGTACTACGCTCATTAACTTCGTGAAGCTACAGGGATTTATATATTACAAGGTTAGAATTAAGTTTTAAAAAGTAATTAATGTGTTCAAACTGAGATCCTCTGGACCTTGTGAAACACGTCGTGCGGTCTGAATTCCTTGAGAAAATCCTGAGGGAAAAAGCCGCGATTTGCCGTAAATGTTTCCTTTTGTATTACAACTTTCGGATAGGACAGAAGATCTTCATTTTCGCCTATATTTTATAAGTAATACACTGTACAAACACCATTCTCACAATACGTTACTGAGAAGCTGACAAACACAGGTAACAAAGTAAGCTGGATTGTACAAGATAAACTGGCGCGTTAAGGAACAAAGGAACTTGGCGTGTTAAAAAAAAAAAAAAATCTAGCGTGTTAGAGAAACAAAGCTCTACCGTGTTAGCCAGATATGAACAATGGCTACAACACGCTTTCTAAAATCAATTGTTTTTATGCGCATATCTGCACGGTAAGCGCGTCATGCCATTAGCGTGCGAGCTTGTCATAACGTGCCGTGTGCGTGCGTTCACCTCATTCCCTGAAATCCCGTAGAGGGTCACAAATGGTCAAACCTCTTAGTTAACGTAACAATGCGTGCAGCAGTATTTTGTTTTAATCATAGCTTATTTAGTAGGTGTTTGGGAAGTCCATACAACAAGGAATTACAATTATCCAGTTTAAATGAACGCAGGTACTGAATTTCAGAGGTGTCTTTACTTAAGTACTTCCTAATCTTGGCAATGTTCCTTAAGTAGTAATGGCAGGAGACACGGATTTTTTTTTTATATGTTCCGTAAGGTTAAGACAATTATCGATAGTAACCCCCAGATTCCGGGCAGAAGTTGAAGTTGGGTTGAATCTTTAGCAGTCGGCAACGCGGAGGAAAACGAAGATATGAAAAAAATAAATTATTATAGTTTTAGCTGGAATTTTGCGAATGCCTGGATGTTTCCATTTACAGACCCCGCAAATTTTGGTGATGTCACGTTGTTGTTTTTCTGAAGACGGCTGAGAAATGTACACAGTTTTAAAAGGCACGTGCTAAGATGTTATTCTACCCAGTAGAGCTTTTGTTTTGCCATGTCCTCGTTGCCGTCACCGTCATGTTTTGAGAACATTAGGAAAAGCTGAAGATGATTAAACCAGTAGAAATTAATCTGAAACCGATGTCTGAGGATTTCAACTCAATCTACTAAAAAAGAATGGTTTGTACCCTTTGTACCCTAAGATAATTCTCAGGTTTCAGAAGTATATAGACTATAACAACTGATAAGTTAAATATCTTAAACCTGATTTATTCAAGCCCTTAATCGGACAGTTTCCTTGCTGTGAAATTATAAAACAGCAAGTGACATTTTTTCAGACGACCTTTCCGCCACAAATCAAGATCAGTTTCAATTTTATCCGTGTAAATTTGAGAATGAGCGAAAACGTTGATATCCATGTTGTCTGCATTTTAACATTAACTTTTATTTAGCTCTGAAACTGCCAAAAGAGATTTACTTTTCAAAAGGAATTGAAAAATAAATTAGCTCTGGAACACCAACAAATTAAGATACTTTCATGGAACGTGAAACTATAAGAGCGTTTCCAGAAAAATCCTCCTACGATGCTCATTTCTCTATGAGAGGACTTTCTTAGGCGCCGCTTTTGTTTAAAAAGGTCCCTTAAATACAAGGGAAATCCACAGAGGGTTCATTTTACAAAGATAAAGGTTATGTAGCTGGTTGTCATCGAGATTGATGTGAATCATGAAACCAGTGATGCAGCCATGACGTGTTACGGACCGAAAAAAAAAGAAGCTACCTAAAAAGTTATTTTGCCTTGTCTTTTATTTCCCAATTTTTTTTAAAGTTTTTCCTTCAAAAGCATATGTTTTTTATCTTTTCATCTGGAACATTTCCTTATTTCTGAGCAGAAATCGGCATTCGAGAAGCCGATTACCAAAGCACAACGTTTGTCTTTCCTTTTCCGCACTTGGAAAAGGGGGAAGTTTTAATTATTCCAGAATGCAGTTCATCGATATCGTGACTTTTGATGATCGAGTATTCAAATTCCGGATCAACAAAATTTAAAACAAGGCTTAAAAATAATAAAATGTAAGACGGCTTCTTGCCCTCGAGAGTATGTTCATTCGAGCGCCTCGAATGTACAAGATTTGTTTAAGCCTTGGTTGAGACCTTTTGCACGCAGTCTTAATTTCAATCAATTTTTCTAACACAGCTAAAATTTTCAGGTCTCAGAACTTAGCTGTCGGTTAAATACAGTTTATTTCTCAGAAAACTGTTAAAATTTGACCAATCGTTGACTTTCAGTAGTTGAGCCCCATGCACCGAGGAATGCGAAAGCTCTAAGTGCTAGAGGACTCACATAGAGGTTAACAGGAGTGGAAAGAAGAAGGAGAACGAAGGAGCGATTGAGTGATGGATGAAAGGAGTGAATTTTGGGTCTTAAAAACCACTTTGAAATTTTCTTTCAGTCACTTCTCCAAATGAGTTACTGTAACAACGTTTGCATGCGTTGGATCATTTGCCATTACAAACGATGGGAATGTTCACGGAGGGACTCACGAGCATGAGAGCATGGACCTCTATTGTGTCTTGGGCACCTCCACGTGGAATTCAGCCAAACGTGTTCAGGGGAACTTTGCAGATGGAGTAAAAAGGAAGTCTTTACATCGTGTTACACCATAACATTGCTACATCGTTTCAGAAAAGTTTTTAAACGTTGCAAGGGGTGACGAATAGTGCCTTTAAAAAGAGTCCTTTGTCTGAAAAGCTTCTTTCCTATTTGGAGATCTCGTCATTTTCTGCGGTACTTACAATTTCGCTCATGGCGCTTTTCACATCGGTTTTTAAGTTTCGCATTTCTCTCTGAGTTCTCAAAGTCTGAACTTTGTTTTTGTAGCTGAAGTCTTGGTCAAATGGTAGCTAAGTTATACCTGTAAGCGAATTAAGTCTGTAAATGATGGCTGTCGTTTGAAAACATTACAATGTAGAATGTGATATATTGCAAATACAACCGCATAGAGAAGAGACTGTGGCGCAATATTTTCGTGCCGGAAGTACAGTACTTTACAGTGATCTGAACAGAGCATCGGCCATACAACGAGTTGCATCGCCAAAACTTTTTTTGTTTCTATCTCGGATTTGAAAGCCGGATTCACAGCTTCTCGCAAGCATCGGATTTTACTCTGCGACACCCTTCACGCTGATGCCACGAAAGTAGCGACTCTATGTCGACTGCTATGTCGAAAAGTAGCATCAAAACAAAGACAGTTTTAACAATGACCAATATGACACAATCTACTGAGCTTCAAACTTTTATAAGACAAAAGGATGGTTATAAAGTTACTGTAAAAATTTCCTTGTGTATTTGTGTTGTTCTATCTTGAGACGAACTCAAAGTCCGGCAAAATTTACTTGATAGCGACTATGAAATATACATGGTGCGCCTACTTGTCGCCACCATTAACTGGCATAAATCATCACAATTTGCAAAAAAATCTAACATAACACTCTAACCTTATTTATTTATGATTTTATTACCTGTTTCGACGATCACTTTAATTATGCTCTACCACGTTCTAGCCAGATTTGAGTTCCAGTTTATATATCTTCTCTAACTTATTATATCAGTTGCGTGACAAGCGTGACACAGAAATTTAAAGATGAGTCAACCTCCGAAATACCAAGAGATGGGTTTTTTTTCCTCTTTGCATGACATCTAGAAAAACCTTTCAGGAATTACTGCATTCAGAAAACTAAAATGTCAAAATCCATCAATGATTCCTTTGCCGGCTGAAGTCAAAGTATGGTTATAGTAGTCAATTTGATTGACAAGCGACATACTGAGTTAGCTAACTGATCTGTTTTATAAGCGTCTCATCTTACATGCTAACATGGAGATTTGCTATTTAGTTAAATCGTTCGCAGGTGGAACATGTGGGTTTAGTTATCAAGAAGACCAAGTCTTACCCTCGCGTGATTGTTAAAAAGACATTTCAAGTCACTTGCGGAGTTGCAAGTTTTCAGATCCAGAAAATGAAGTTGATCTTGTTTTGCCGCGTGCCGGCATCTTCGAGACGCCAAAAGATAGCGATGATTTTACAAATTGCCCTACTCACAGATCAAATCTCGGTGTTGGGTAGAATCGTGGTTCCAATAGCAGATGTAGGGTGCCAAAAGAAATGTCCGGCCATGGTAAAGGTAGGGTTAAGTCGATTTCAAAAGCTGTTAGAGGAATTGGCAAGCGTTTATCACAGATAGTACTCAAGATGTCTGGAAAATTCGTACAATCTGGCTTCGGTAAGTAGGCTACTTACCACCGTGAGCAAAATTACGCGTGACGTCAGAGTTAAGTTTCGATTGGGAATTGGTCAATAGGATACCAAAAATTCAGACAGAGACGGAATTTTCTGAACTTATGTCTGAACATTTTGTTGGCTTTACGCTGTCTGGGGGGACGCGTAATTTTATTATGCACACGGTGGTAAAGGGTCCTTCCGCACTAGCAACTGGACGCTGACAAAACATGTTTCTCTTCGCCAAAATCACATTAGAATTTGTCCTTGCTAAATGTCAAGTGTGCTGCACGTATTAGCACCCCCGGGGATCCCTTTACATAAGAGGGCGGGGGTGCGCGCCTAGAATTTCAAAAATAACCGCTATAAAATTATCAAAGGTGCTTAAGCCTTATCCGTGTGGGAGTGGCAACAATTAGCCTGTAAAAACGAGTGTTTATATCCTTTTCTGTCTTTTTCAATGCTTCCCTCGCTTCTACAGAGGATTCATACAAATATGAGAGCCGTGCCGCGTTTACATTGTACAGGTAGAAAAGGTCGTCCAGAATGAGTGTTTCGTTCTATAATGAAAACCCTAATAAACTCACTCAGAAACGACTCATTTCGGATAAATTTTACGCTGGTTATTATGTGGCAACCGGTATGAACTCGTTCTTGTACAAAACTCATTCGGATATCATGTAAAAGGCCCCTAAAAGTTTTTATTCCCAGAGCATCACGCTTTGCTCGCCTGTCTGAATACTAAAAATTTCAGTAGCGTTGAAGCAACAACCCGATTTTAACTGCTTCGCTGCCGCTGAAACAACGATTAGTGAAGAAAGTACATATTTTAATATTTTCAATTCAACGTAAACAAAAATCTTCATAAATGGTAAATATTCACTTGTGTCGGTATCAATTATTGCTTATGATATAAATGAAGGAGAGGAAAACACAACGCAAAACCTGAGCTCCTATCAAAAAGTAATACCCAGGCGTAATATAATAATAGAAACGGCTTATAAAATCATAAATAAACAAGGTAAGAGTGTTACGTTAGACTTTTTTACAAATTGTAGTGATTTATTCCAATTGACGGTGGCGACAAGTAGGCGCACCATGTACATTTCATAGTCGCTTCAAGTAAATTTTGCCGGACTTTGAGTTCGTCTCAAGATAGAACAACACAAATACACAAAGAAATTTTTACAGTAACTTTATAACCATCCTTTTGTCTCATAAAAGCTTGAGGCTCAGTAGATTGTGTCATATCAGTCATTGTTAAAACTGTCTTTGTTTTGATGCTACTTTTCGACATAGGAAAAGTATGTCGGACAAAAATATTCACCAAAAAAAATATTTCTTTGCCAGCTTCAATAACGACAGGAGATTAAGTTTAGATGATAAAACGAAGGATTATTTTCACAGAAATACCGTAGGTCTAGCACATTCGTTACATGAGGTCACACAACTCGTGTAATATTCACGGTGGAAATTTGCATATTTGAGCGGTCGAACGAAAAAAGTCATTTCTCGAAAACTAAAATATATTTTCACAAAAAAACTACACCACAATTATAAGAACATATTGGGCTACAAAATATGAAAGTAGGAGAGGAAACGAATTTTGGGCGACTTGCCACAATATTTCAAATTTGTTCGATGGATGCTGACATCCTCTCTTAAAAAAGTACATTTCATGCAACCTGTATACGCTATTCTATGAAAGTAAGATTCCCTTAAAATGAAGACACTCACTTTAAAATTCTCTCTGGCCCTTATTAAATTAAAAAAAAAATACTTCGATGACGAAAATTTTTCATTTTAATCATTGATGACTCTAAGTATACAAACAAGTGAGCAAATGTTTAAAATTCAACTCTAATTAGGATGCTAATAAGCTTCGCCGGCACCCGCTGGTTTGATAATGTTGGACTATAATGATGAAAACTTCACTTATCTCTTAAACTCGCTCCTTTCTAAGATCAGCCATGGTTTTTAGGTCTCAGCAGTGACTGCACTGAAGAGCAAGGAAAAAGTCTAAAAGATCCCCGACAGAACTCTCAAGAAAAGTGATTGCAAAGAATTGCTTCTTATCAAATTAAAGTGAAACAAACAGATCCAAATTTAGAAACAGAAAAGTTATCTAAGGTCTCACATTTTGATGTAAAAATGAATATAGGAGGTCAATAGCGCATAAACAAGCACGAGGAATAGAGAAAAAGAGTAACAGTCGTGTTATAAAATGCTTTTTGGACTTAATCAATCAACTGAATTGGACATTAACTTTAAAAGTTTCTCTGGCCTTTATTAAATTACTAAAAAAAACTTCGGTGGCGAAAATTTTTTATTTTAATAATTGATGACACTAATATACAAGCAGGTGAAGTAAATATTTGAAATTTCAACTCGAATTAGGATGTTAATAAGTTTAACCGGCACCCGCTGGTTTGATAATGTTGGACGATATATGAAAGCTTAAAATTGACTTTACTCTTAAACTCGCTCCTTTCTGAGATCAGCCATCGTTTTCAGGTCCCAGCAGTGACTGCAATGACGAGCAGCACAAAAATGTAACAGATACACAGCAGAACTCTCAAGAAAAGTGATTGCAAAGAAGTGCCTCTTGTCAAAATGAAAAAACGGATCCAAATGTAGAGACAGCTGTCGTTCATGACTTAAGGACCTTATGTGTTTAAGGACTTAAATGTGTTTGGCCTTAATGTCATGAACTACTTAAAAATACGTTTGCAGTTCTGCCCTATTCCTAACAAGAACAATATTATAGCTGTGTCATAACGAAAGATAAGAAGGAACGAGTTTTGGAAAGCCAACGAATTTTGAAAAATGTTTCTATTAGATAAAGCTAAGAGTTTCGTTGTCATTTACTTGCATTATAACAGCGATATCATATTTTGAATTTCGAAGAAAAATGAAATTCTGCGTGGATCCCAGCCAAAATTTTTACAAAGGAAGTCTGCAGGTGGCAAAAAAAGAGCATCAGGTTTCATAATTTTATCATTTAAGCATGTTGAGGTCTGTAAAGTTCTTCTTTCAATACTAGTTAAGTTTCATTTGAAGTCAATTTGTTTCCAAAGATCTCTTTATCGATTTTGAAAAGTGAAGGAGGACTGTGATACTCACTCAGGCAAGTTCATAGCATAGGAGAAGTACCTTATGGTTCTGTTATCATTATGATAGGACAGAGCTAAACTAACGAAATCATTTTGGGAGATTTTCATAAACGTTATCATGGGCGGCGAACTGTGTGCTATTTTTAAAGACTAGCGTGAATGTTTAGATCGGAATAAAGAGCTGCTAAGACGTTAGGGAATGAGTCTTAAAGGAGTCTGATACTTTATATTTAGTTGTCTGTGTTTTTTCTTTTTTTGCATGCATGCATAGGGACGACGACCGCTCGCCGTACTTAGTTAAAACTGTTTCTGCCATTAAGGGATTGCATTTAAAAAGCATTGACAACTTCTTATTAGAAAAAAATAAGTAAAACTTTTGATTAAGCCATAGACGAACGCGTAATGAGACTGTTTTAGTATCCGTGTCCTATCGACTCGTGCCATACCTAACTCGTGCTTTTTCACATCAAGCCTCAAATTTGTAGCATCCATGACATACCCCTAGTCATGTGTGTGTGCGATATGTCATACTGCTTGGAAAACAGCCAAACAATAAGTGCCTCTGCAGGTACCGTATACTACGTATTCCCTGTTTTTCTGTGGACGGCCACATATTTGTATATCACTGTGCTCTCAAACTTCATGATTTCATCTCAGGTGAGATCATATAACCACAATGGGAGTCCAAGAGTTCTTTCATTTACCAGTGCTACTCCTCATGTTGGTATCGTTTCACTCAGTTGTTACTCAGTACCATCTTGATACACGTGAAGTCTCCATCTTTGGTAAGATGCTTCAAAAACACATTTTTAAAACAATCATCGGAGCAGCATTAGGTGATGTGTGTTTGCAGGAATGTTATCGTGACGTCAGATGCCAAAGCTTAAACTATGTGTTCACCCAAGACAAGTGTGAGCTGAGTAACCGCACAAAGGAGGCCAGACCTGAAGATTTTGTACCCAGCTTTGAGAGATATTACTTCAGACGAGATACGAAGAGAGGTGAGCGTTAAGGCAAAATGATTTGGCCAACTGTCCTAAAGGGAAAGACATAGTGTTTCTTTTACTCTTTTTTTTTCCTAGCTATTCTCGGTGCCATCCCAGAACTGCCTGCAGACTCGTGTAAGGAAATCAAGGCGAGTGAAGGTGGAAAAGCGGTCAGCGGCAAATACTGGTTGAATTTCATCATACTTGACACACCTGTGTTGGCTTACTGTGACATGAAAACAGAAGGTAGAGTAAGACAGTAAAGCAGAAGCCTTTGTTAGCCTTTGTGCTAGGTATAATCGATCGTTAGTCTGATCGTCTGGGTGAGAGTTGTCCGAAGAAAGACTGTAACTATGTTGAAGAAAGGTTGGAATTTCCCCAAAACGTCATAAACTTTTTCCCTCATTTATTTTTATATCGCTCTTCAGCACTTCCACACTTGAGGTGACTAGTTTCGAACTAGCAAGGAACTTCTCTATATGCCTGACCTCGTACCCAGGTCCTACCGTGTAACTAGAACTGAAATTGGCCGTCAGAGGCCTGGTTACGAAACTAGTATCAGCCCTCTTATAAAGGTATCAGTAGGCGGGTTATCAAAAACGTCATAAATAGAGAAAAAAAAAACAACTAAGGTTACCTAAGTTCTTGAGATGTCAGGTTCAAAATGCACTCCGAGAGATGTCTGATTCCTCTAAAATAACTATCTGCCAAAGCGGCGTCCTTATTTTCCAAGTTGAAATCAGAGTGAACTAACATAAGATTCGCGATAAGAAAACTGAAATTAAAGGAATATTCATGTTAGCAAATCAAAATAAGAGATATAAAAAGAACATAAAAACAAAAATAATAAGTTTCCGAATAAAAGTGCTTCAGGATCAATGAATATTTTAGCATTAAATGAGTTTTTTTTATTCTTTAACAGATGCTGACGAATGCACTACCTCCATTCGTATTTGTAATGAGAACGCCGACTGCAAAAACACTCTGGGATCGTATAGTTGTTCTTGCAAAATTGGTTTTTCTGGAGATGGACATACTTGCAAAGGTAGAAGAGGTTTTATGTGTGAGCTTACATATTTACACCACAAATGCTCAATTACAAGTCAAATTTGGTCTTTCGTCAAGCAAGTTTCAACATCCCTGGGCCAATTTATCATCCGTCGAATTCATAGCAAATATGCAAATCCGGCAAGTCTCTTACTGTTCCTTTCTCATTTATTATCTGTATCAACCTGCCAATTTATATCAACAGATGTTGATGAGTGTGCCAGCAGCGAGCACGACTGCCATGATTTGGCTTTATGTACCAATACTGTGGGGTCCTTCACCTGCTCATGTCACCATCCGTACGTAGGGGATGGAAGATCTTGCAACTTTGCGAGCCCGTCAGGTTAGTGCCTCAGGTCTCTTAAATCTGAATTTCGTATCTTATTTCTTTGTGTAAAATCCTACAGCTTTTCCTGTAACTATCTTCTCTTAAGCAGGAGCTCGCCGTCGGGTAGTGATAAATAATCATACAGAAGGTAATCAAGCAACTTGCACAAAATAGAACCAATTTTACGTGGAAATTTTTGATCCAGCTGGCTGTGCAAGTGAAGTGAGCTGAAGCGAATCGTGTGTTCTTCTGTTGAAGAGGTTTCCCACTTTGATCCCAGAGGAAACGAAACTTATAACAGTAAGGATCACTGCACAATGAAATAACTCAGAGGGTGTACATTGGCGGCTCCGATCTGTATCGTAATGGTTAGGCCACATTGTAGAGCTCCGGACTACTGTGCGGGAGATCAAGGGTTCAAGCACCAGACCTTACTTATACTTAGGGTCTTAAAATAACTGAGAATGTGTGTATGATATGTGAAAATGTTTGGACATTCTTCTCTTCTCGGATAAAGACAATAAACCCTAGTTCACGTCTCCTTCATCTTTTCTGTACTGGTTAGCAAGGAACGTTAAAGAGCTCTAGCACTTCTCGCAAAGGGGAGGGAACGTTGCTCCCGGTGTTGTGGTCTGGCCGTGTTACCGTTTATACAGGTCCCCATTTCAAACAGTTTTCAGTTGAACTGGGCCAGCCTGTCTGGATAAATAAATTGCATTTGAAAGGTTTAGGTAGACAGATAGATAGATAGATAAATAGATAGATAGATAAATTATTAAAAATGCATCACAGCCAAAGGCTAACTTACGCAATTATTTACAAAAACTTTACAATACTTGAAAAATACAAATGAATCCTGAAAACTGATTTTTAAGACAATGTTAAAAAATTCTATATAACATATTCATATTGAAATATGTTAGAATATAAAGCATGAATATAATTGGGATAAAACTATAGCCCGGACTGTTTCGACATCGTATATATAAAAGTATTACTTGTTCTGTTCGTGCAAAGCTTTGGCATATTAAAAAGGTTTATTTCCCTGTTTTTGAATTTCTTAAATCATTTGTTCTCTGCCCATTTTAGAATGTCAAAACTATCAAAGTCTGACAGGAGCAGACAGAAGGATAAATTACACCAATAAAAACACGGTTTGTGACAACGGACTTAAGGGTTGGTACCGTCTGGAAGGAGCAGCAGGTACAAGAATGCCTACTTCATGTCCACCAAAACACCGATGTAACACTGACGCATCTGGTTGGCTAAATAGTACACATCCCATAGTGGCTGATGGTCAGGTGAACGGGACAGTCTGCTTCCACTGGGGGTCAGACTGCTGCAGCTGGTCAAGTTCCGTCAAAGTGATAAATTGCGGCGGTTACTATGTTTACCACATAACTGGCACACCCACATGTTCTCTCCGCTACTGCAGCACAGACTAAATAGAGTCTGGTTCAGAAAATCATCGCTAGTTTTCAAGAGTCCTCCCGTTAAAAATGCTTACACTTTACTGTATTTGTGCTTTAGTGCTTATCCCAGGAAGTAAGCGAGCTAAGATTGGTAATAATTGCCCTCTTTCATCTGGAAAAAAAATTATTTCTCACTTCTTTTGTGTTCTAGAATTTGGAAACGTTTGCGATAAAGAAGTTGCAGGCCTTTTTGAGATACTCCAATGCAAATGACACATTATTTTGTTTTCTGCTCTTAAGTTCCAGGATTTCAGGCGGATTCAATGATTCACTTGAGGTTCTTGGAGCCTGACTTTGAATTTAATAA